>NW_028321899.1:3741000-4049000 GCF_036245765.1 Copidosoma floridanum
AGAGAACCCATTGATATTTTCTTGTAAAGGGTTATTGACGTTTCTGAAGCAAAAAAAATTTTTTTTTCTATTAAATGCAGGCCTACCTTCATTAATTTTGTTTTTTTCTCCCCACATTTTTTGATCGGTTCTTTTGATTTTTTGGGACTTTTAATTTTTCGTTCTTCGTATCTTTTTACAGCTTTTTATGGCTTATTATTTCTTTAAATTTAAGGAAACACTTATATCCAAGTTAAAATAAAAAGTGATGGAAATCGCTTAATCGAATGTTTTTTATATATTAAAAAAAAAACAAAAATTATTATGCTACCGCAGTTTTGTGATATTTAAAAATCGTTTAAGTAAGCAGCAGATTATAGTGATTTTATCCATATTCTAAATGCTACTATGCTTGCTGAATAAAAAAAAAACTAATCATCTTAAAATAAAATTTAAGAAAACATTGTATTTAAATTCATGCAAAAAGTGACTGTTAATTTTGACGAAAATTTTTCTTATAAATCAGGTTATTTCTTAAACAACATTTCAATATTAAAAAAAACAATTGTTTGATATCATAATAAATGCGTGTTTATAACAAAGAGTAAAATTTGATAATTGTTTTAACCAAAACTTTTCTTCGAATAAATACTTTAAGATAATTTGAAGACTTCTAAGGTAACAATATTGTTTATAAAAGATTTAATAGAAAAAGTTTAAGATATTGTTGAAAAAAGAATAATAATTGCTCACAAGAAAATACAAATAAAAATAAAAGTTTAAAAAACTGATTTGATATCCTCGAAGTTCAAAAAGAAAGTACTTAAAAAAATACCTTATTCATATAGCATGAAAAAAAATGAAATAATATTGGGAATTTATAAGAAATTCATCGTAAAACGATCGAAAAAAAAGAGGATATTATTTGTCAAAAGAGTTGGTTATGACTGCATAAATTAACAGCTTTAAATGGAGCGTCGAATGATAAATTTTTTTATCATTTGTTTAATAGGTACAGAGATATTTTTTCTGATAAAGTAGGGTGTGTAAGCGGTACGGATATAAAATTAAGTTGACTCATAATAACCCAAAAATAAAGACTACGTATTCGGTCCCACTAAAGTTAAGAGAAAGGGTTTGTCTTGATATAAATGATTTATCAATTAAGAGTACAATAAAAAAGTTATGGTTAAGCGTCATGAGCCGAATATCTCTGCTCAGTTGCTGCGAGTCTTTAATATGACTCGAGCTTTCTGATTTACAGGAAGTAGGGTCACCCGCAACAAGTGTGTAATTGATATTCTTGGGATATTCTTGCACTTGTGTGTGGCCCACTCCCCCGCGCTGTATCTTAGTTTTTTGGCGAGGCTCGCCGCTGGCGCGTACTGCAAGAGCGGAGTTAGAAGACGGATCTGCCCCATTGAGGAAAGTAGACGCTCCTGCGTAGCAGTAATTTTTCCTTGAAAATCTGAACGCTTACAGTCGCTTCGAAGTCGTGCCCAACCAGCAGAAGCCTATCAGAGATTTTTATTCCACGCTGGTTTAGTAATTTTTTTTTTTTTTTTTTTTTTTTTCTATTATAGCCCTCAGCCATTAAGGCGGCATTCAGATAAAGACTGCACGAACGGCTCGCTACTCGTTGTGTCGAGGCAGTAGTTTATTGAAAAACTTGATCGTAATTTTCTGCACGATCGACTTGCTACTTGTTTTCACATGCGAAGAGTTTTTAAATAATTTATATGGATAGTAGCTACTACACTGAATTTATACGGATAACTAGACCATCCAACGATGCAAAGGTTATATGTATTAAAAATATTTTTATACCAAATAATTTTGTTGAGGCTATAACTTTTAAGTAAACTATTCCAATTTCTGATCCTTACTTGTTGTTCATTAAAATCAATATGAAACTTTATAATGTAACAACCCTTTTACAGTTACAACTGAAAAAAATTGGAATAATAGCCAACACAGTAATTTGGAGTAAGATAACGTTAAATCATCAACCAAATGAGGCCATGAAAACCTAAGGTTTAAAAAACAACCTAGAAATAGACAAATATAAAATGAACACTAATAAAGAAATAAGCACTAAATAAATGGGAGAAACAAATTAAATACATTATCAACACAAAAAAGAAAAAAAACAGAGTTCTTCATTTCCGTAAATACTGAAATTTCTAAATGAACCGTGGTGCAGTAAAAGAAGTACACCATGTCTTTTTTTTTTTAAATATTTTAAACTATGGATCAGTATTTTAGGGTAGTGCATGTAACAGTATAGCAAACATATTCTAAAATTTTTTTAAGAAATACTAAAAATTATTAGTGAAAATAAGTTTGTAAATGAAATTCCTCTTACCACGAAACAGTGTTTTGCTTATAAATATTACGTACATACAACATAGAATTAAGCTCAAAATACTTGAATTTCCGCAGTATTATCAAAAAAAAATTATCCTTATATTGCAACGACAAAGTTTTTCAATGATTTACGGAGAAATATAAAAATACGAGATATACCAAGAATTTTCAACTATTGTTTAGCTTAAGATAAGAGACAAACAAATGTAATTTCTAGATATTAAATTACACCTACTGTTTCACATTTGAAAAATATGAATATGTTAAAAGTATAAATAAACTATAACACCAATAAAAAAATGCATTAGCAAACTAAAAATGTATACAGGAATAATAAGTGATGCAATTAAGTTTTTGTTTGCAATAAATAGCTTCGTTTGTAAAGATTGTTAGTCTTAAAGTCTTAAATTTTTAATATTTTTATGACAACCTGCGAACAGGTCATAAAATTTACCTCTGCAGGGCTGCGATTGTATTTGCAACATTTTGCATGTTTTTGTTGTGCTTATCTTACGTGTGCGCTGGTGCAGATGAACAAATGAAACAGTAATTTGTGATTTTATATCTAACATTTAAAAAATTTTGGATATTGCTTGGTAAAGTATTGCTTTCAGAAGGAATAACAAGTCACACAATTTTTTGATTACCTTTGGACTAGATAATGTTGCAATAGCATTTTTAGAATCCAGAACAAAGAAAAAGATTTTCAAGAAGTCAATTTAATTGTTTAGGACCGGTCTTTAATTATTTCAGGAAAGTTTTAAAAGTATTAACAGGGCTCTATTTGATCTATGTAAGACCGAAAAAGTATATTAGGAAATATCCACATAGTAATGGGAACAACTGTTGAACCGTTATGTTTATTGAGACACTCGACTACAGAGTGACGAGTGGACTCGATGCTTCATTTTGCTACCTTAACTGCCAAGATGTAACTGAACGGTTATGCATTCCTGGGAAAACTCTCACTGTGCCCATGGTCTGATAGGTTTGTTATTAGTTAGGTGGTTGGTAAATCGGTAGACTGTCCCGGTCACCTGGTAGAAAAAATTACAACTTTTTGCAGTTTCACAGTTATCGTATTCACTCCAATTTCTTGGCAGCTGTTTCAATAGTCAGGCCATTGTCAGAAGATCCATGTATAATTAATATATTATTTAACTTACAATGATTACAATCACTAAAGGTACCTGAAATATGAATATACCCACATAACGCAACGATGATGAATTAATGTAGATGCATAAAGTACATACAATGATACATGTAAAGATTTAAATAAAAAATTGAGAATTAAGTAACACCATTTACTACATTTTTTAATATTAATGATGATAAAACGTTCATTCCATCTTATGTAATAAATTTGTTTCGCTTTTTTGCTGTTTCTATTTGTTTTTAAAATGTTTTCAAACCTGTTAGGTATGTAGTGTAGTAGTTAAATAGTGTTTGTACATAAAAAGTATCAGTTCAAGTTACAATGATTACTAAAGCCTGTTGTGTCGTTACTCTTGAGTAATCTTTTATGTCCGTTGATAGGTTTGAAAAAAGTACTTCGTGTCTGCACAATAATAATACCATTAAATTCTGAGAAATTAATTTGAAATATTCTGCTTTTTTTTTAAGTACTGATTTTTTCTTTGTTATTTATTAGAATTGATTTCAGATTACTTTATTCATAGTTATTGTATTTATTCTACATTTTTCAAAAGATTACTTATTTTCACAGAAACTGTATAAAAGTAATAAATTGAATAAAATTTCTTATCTTCTCAAAAAATTAGACAAAAATTTTTTAGTAGTACCTTTTTGTGTACTTTTTAAATTAAAGTGTCTATAAGAGTCTTGTTGTAACGGTTTTTGGTAGATAAGTATTTCAGTACTTGTACTTCTTTGTAGTAAATGAATTTTACTAAAGGTATAGACAAAAGTCTGTCAACAAAAGAATGAAAGGTGTTCATTTTAAAAGTTTTAAACTGTTTTGAGCTTTGTGGTACCAAAACATCTATAAATGTAGGTTTTCTGAAGATTGTGTATAATACTTTGCTGTTTCTTGTCATTTTCAAGTCAAAAAGCTTAAACTATCACTTTTTTCTAACTCAAATGTAAAATCAATACCAGGCTCTAAAACATGAATGTGAATGAAAAAAATATTTATGTTTGTTTCTGTATTTTTCCGAATGAAAAAAGCGTCACGGACATACTTCGACCGGTCGAAGACATTTCTTGCGAGAAGTGAAGCGTTGCGTCATTAAAAATGAGATTCTTCACAAATGACATAAATATCTCAGAATGGGGAAGAGGAAGGCTGTCAGGTGACCGTAAAGTTATCTATAAAATTTTAAATTTAACGTAATTTTGTTGAAGGTAAACATTATCTAGTTTTAATGTGTGTTGTTTTGATTATTGACAGTGTAGAAGATTTTTAGTAATTAAATTTTTAATTATTTTTTTAGAAGATCTGTAGGAGTGGATGAAGGGTATTCATAACGTTACTAAATTAGTTAAGTATTGGAGAGGATTTCAAGATCTGTAAGATTGTTGACTAGTTACCTCGTATTTTTAAAACTGGATTTTGATTTAAATTTAAGTAAAGGGAGCAGTAAATTAAGGTTTACGTTCTTTTGCAAGTGTAAAACTTGGTGCGTTTGTGTAAGATACTATTGGCCTCACTGCTGCTTTTTCCTTATAAATTTTAGGTAGACAATATTCTTATTCGTGGTGTGACAGAATTCATACTATATTCACACAAAATTTTCTTATAGATGTTTACAATTAATATTCTATCATTGAAAAATTTCAATGTTTCATTAGGATTTAAAGCTTACAAAAAGTGTCATACTCAATAGTAATTCTGTGTTTTTTTTTTTTTTTTTCCTTAAATGTTATAATATTACCTTTGTCTGGTTCGTATGGAATTAACTTATTATAGTAAGGTTATAGTTTTTCATTTTGAACTATTGTTACTAGATATTCTTTTTTATTTTTTCACGTTTTTATACACTCACTTTTCTTGTTTGTTTGTCGTTCCGGTTGGATTTTTGCAACTTAATTTTGAGGCACTTCCCGATAAGCTAGCAGGCTGAAATTTTCAGGGTAGCTTCAGACCCGATGAAAACAGAAATTAGCATTTACGAATGACACGTGACTTAACTATATATGTATATAGCCACATTTACAGCTTACTATACAAAAGTAAATGGTACCCGTATGGGGCTGAGAGAGGGGCCACTCAAAAATGGGGGCGTACATTATTTAAGGGATTATTGTATATATACGTGTATAGTGAGCCGTACCATTTTTTAATTCGAACGTTATTACGTGCGCAACAAGGTTGAATCATATTTTGGTTATTATTATGATTTATGAAAAGATTGTAAGTGAATAAATTTCTATGTAAATAACGTTTCTTTATATCTTTCATTTGATGTATTCAGTTTAATCGAAAAAAAATCTTTTACACGTTTTCGCTCACATTATCGGCAAACAGACAAACAACAAATACAAATATAATAAAATAATTAATAGATTTAAAAAATCTAAAAACCCACTTTTTTAAATATCCTAGAAATAAGAAAATAACCCTATGGGGCTGAGAGAGGAGCCACTCGAAACGTGAGGGCGTATCTTTGCCAGTTACACCCACGATCTATACACGTCATGTAAATATATCCCATTAATAATCCCTCAAATAATATACGTCCCCACGTTTTGAGTAGCTCCTCTCTCAGTCCCGTAGGGTTATTTTGTTATTTTTAAGACATTTCAAAACGTAAGTTTTTAGATTTTTTATTTATTTATCAAATCTATCCATTTACATCTTGAAAGATGTCGTTAATTTTTTTAAGTTTTCGAGTGACAATTTTGCATTCATGAAAAAATTGACGAATTGTTAGTATTTTTCAGTATTCTTCATGGTTCGATAATATTTTGAACCTCTACCTAAGCAATTGATTTTGTTACTTGTTGAGTTTAGCTTGGAGAAATTCATAACACTTTAATAAAATAAAATTAGAGTCGTGACAAAGAATACTAAGTTAATGTTTTATACAAAAATGTTTTTCAAGAAATTGATAATCAGTAAAATATAATTTTAGTTCACTTTTGATTATTTCAATAAAAATTTTGTTTTGATCACTATTAAACCTAACAAAAAAATCTTTTAACTGTGTTTTTAAAATTATAATTAGTTAAAATTATAATAAGATTTGATAATCATATCACATTATCGATTTTATTCGATTCAAACCAAGCGGATGGCAGTAAAAGACATTTATTATTGTGTTTTTAATTTTTTTTTTTCGATTGTTCATTTTTATTTACGTTCAAAATGTACGGCTTGATATTACTTAAAGACTTTTGACAGAAAACTATAGCACACATAAAGTAATCAAGTTTTGTACGATGAATGATAATAAGAATTTAATGAATTTTGCTTTGATATTTTTCCAGTTAAATATTTATAATTATTGTGAAAAAAAGAAGAAATTAAAAGTGAATGAGGTGATTCAAATGTAAAAAGCAAAATTTTTCAAAAAATTTCGAAACACCTAAAGTCGTAATTATTTTTAGGATGTTTGCGTGCCTCGATTTTTATGATGTCTTTGAGTTTTTCAAAACGTTTAAAAAACTTTCCATTTTTTATTTCGATTCCCTTTGACCTTGCTCTAGTTTTCTAATGATAATAATTATAAGTTATTTATTACTAAAATTGTATTGAAATAAAATTTATTAGGTTTTTCTTATAATTCATTACACAAAACCCTATCACTTAAGAAATGCTGTAATTTACTGGTAAAAATCTTGAAGTAGTGAGTTAAGCCGAACACCTTGAAAATAAGCAAAAAATAGCATTGAAAAAAAAAAAAAAAAAAAAAAAAAAAAAAAAAAAAAAAAAAAAAAAAAAAAAAAAAAAAAAAAAAATGAAATAAGAAAAATGAAAAAAATTGCTGTCACTGTTAACAGCTTGGTTTTAATTAAATAAAATCGATGATTCTACAAATTTATCAAAGTACGCCTACGTTTTAAAACTATATTCACAATGATAGTCTCGAGATTTAAAAAATGAAAAACTTAAAAAAATTCAGTGGAAGCAGATTGAATATAATGTTGTTATGTACGATAGCATATAGCTATGCGTCTGTTCGCTCCTTCTGGCCTAATCCCTAAAAGATAGGAAAATAGAGAAGAGCAGCGATAGGAAAGGAAGAGCAAAAGAAAAGACAGTTAGTTAGGGAGATTAGCTAGAGACACGAGAGCGAGAGGACCAGGCCCTTGAGACCAAAAGTCACGTGCTACTTTCCTCACAGATAAGAAGTTCTAATAAAGTAACTTAACCACAAGCTGTGTCTTTATTTATTTACGAATCGAGAAACGTAGGTAACAATATCTTCTAACGATCATAAACGATTTGTAGAGAAGTTTTTATTAAATATTAAGCATTCATAAATAAAAAATAACATCATTGAAAGGCCTCAAAATACATAACGATATAAATATGAAGCACTTAAAAATACTGCAATCGCTGTGGGCTTAATTATAAATAATATTCATGTTTGACAAGACTTCTAATAAAGATTACAAAATTATGCTTACTATGCTCTTATGACAATTTTTTGTTTTGCGTGGTTTTTAATTCAAAAAAATATTTATGGTGATGATTCAAAAAAAAAAAAATATGAAACAAATCTTACAAAAGTATTTGTTTGTAGTGAAAAAAGTGCACTCTTTTACATGTCCATCAAATTTTATAAATCTGGAAATAAATCATGCTTATTATTTTATTCACCAGAAAAAAAAAAGACTAAAACGATAACACTAAAGAACTTGTAGTTTGTAAGCACATGATTGACTTAGTATATCTTCTGTTAAATGATAATCAAAAGAAGTACACAAATTTTCCTGTGCAAAATATTACTTAATTTATGTTCAAAACTTCCCCTGTATAAGACAAGCTCTCCAGGATTCTGGAAAGAACCTTTTAGTAAAACATACATTTGAGAGATAAATAAACAGAGATGGGTAGTATACGACTGAGTTGTAATATATGAAATACTTGAGCATTCGGCTGAAAAAAAGTACAACTCAGGTTCAGAAAAAAAGCACAGCTGGTGTATTCAGATAGTAAAAGGCATAGTTCACACATTCAGACGATAACAAGCATGGCTCGTGGCATTCAGGTGAGAAAAAGTACGGCTCAAGTGTTTAGAAAGAAACAAGCACGAATCATCGGACCCGGACGGAAAAAGCACACTTCACGTGTTCAGATGAAAACAAACATGGCTCTTTATTCGGGATGCTTACATACGACTAAAAGTATCACGACTTGATTATGTCAGTTAATTTTTTATATTATTTGAGTGAATCCTATACATATATTACATAATTATCATGCTAAGTATTAATCGGCTCTTCTAGTTTTTCAGAATTATTGATAAATAACAAACACTTTTAGGTAAGCAAGCATTGGTGATTAGAAAGCCAACAATTTTTTAGTATTGTTACGTCCAACAGAGGCAATCAGAAATTTAATAGTGTAAATGATACTGTACTTAAAATAACAGTATTTTAGGCCTAAGCTCGCGCTTCATAGCCTGGGATCCAAATATGTTGGAGGAACATGTGAGTGTAAGCAATTGTAGGGTTAGAGATGGTGAAGTGTGGTTAAAAGTTGCGAGTTTCCCGACCGTATTTCGTTTAATATGTGTAGAATAGTTGCGCTTTCCTCCGGGTTTATCGTCTGGACGAGGTGAAATCACCGCAGCTAGTGTCATTCATGATACCTGAATTTGATGTAGGGTCCTGGCCCGTCAATGCGATAAACCTGTGCGGCAGACCATGCGCTTTTATTGTAGCTGCTACGAGCTAAGCGCAGGCTGCTATGTAGCTATGTTGTCGCTGGTGTCTTTGCCGTAATGTCATCATGAGACATGAGCCTAGCGCCAGAATTTGATGGTTTTGAAGCAGAGAGTCGACACCTTTAACGAATTGACAATATCTATGGGAAAAACGCAAAACGGCGATGGAGTTTTGTCCGTTGCCGTCTTGCGTTTGCTTCTCCCACTTTTTGGTTTTACACTATATGCTCTCTCTGCAGCAAGCACGCACTCGTTGCCTGTGCAGCTTATAAACACCTATATATATGAATGTTTAAAAAAGTGTGTATATATACACTGCAGCTGATATGATAGTTTTGATACCGTTCATGCTTAATTCATTAAAATTGTTGCTGTGCTGTGCAGCTTTGCCATATTCGTGTCAAAATTAAATCTTTACATAAATGGTGCTCACAATAAATATATTTTCTAAATATCACAAGACTATCAGTTGTCGTGTTTATATACACAGACATTTGAACATGCATATAAATAGGTATTTATGAGCTGCGCAGGCAACGAGTGCGTGCCTGCTACAGAGAGAGCGTATAGTGTAAAAATAAAAAGTGGGAGAAGCAAACGCAAGACGGCAACGAACAAAACAACTTCATCGCCGCTTTGCGTTTTTCCCATAGCTATAGTCAATGCGTTAAAGGTGTTGACTCTCTGCTTTAAAACCATCAAATTCTGGCACTAGGCTCATGTCTCATGATGACATTACGGCATAGACACTGGCGACGCCATATCTACATTGCAGCCTGCGCTTAGCTCGTAGCAGTTACTGTAAAAGCGCATGGCGTGCCGCACAGGCTCATCGCATTGAGCTGTGCGCAGCTCGAGGGTTTATCTTCCTGAACAGAACGTCCAGAGAGTTATTCTTCTCCGGGTTGTGAGAGCCCTTTCCGGGTTAGTCGCCAGAAAAGTGCTCTCTCTTCGTGTTGTACAAGGCACTGCCTTATATACCCAAAAAAAAAACGATTTGCTGCCCAAGATAGTGAGGTGCACTTCGGTACGGGATCGCTAATGAGCATAGCTCCAGTCTCTAGGCTTCATTTTTGGAGCTGTAGTTGTGTGGCGTTATCGTGGCCATTCATAGAGCTCTTTGCTACTCTCGTACCGAACCTTCTAGCACTAGAGAGAGAAGCGGTTGTCTAGTTCTTCCGTCTTTCTTTACACAAATTTATATTGTACAGAATTTGGCTTATTAAATATCTGTATGATTGGCTAATTTTGCACAGTTTTGCCCGATAAGATTCTGCGTGTCTCTCAAAATTAAGCTGATGTGGACAAAAATGGTCTAAATCGGACCACTTGATCGAAAGTTGCCTGAGACATAATGTATAAAAAAAAAACATGTACTGCTTGATTCTCACGGGGTACGTATTGTTTCGATATCACTGTTCCAGGTGTCGTATGCTTTGTCAAATTGCATTAGAATTGTTGGCAATCCGTATATTTTCACTTTGTAGGACTTGCTGCGCTCGATGCTCGATCTATTTACGGGAGTTGCTTACGTCTGAAGAGCATTAATAATGCATACCGCATAGTTTATTCAGTGGTCGGCGTAACCGCAGGCTACGTGCAGTAGTTAATATGTGTAGCTAAATATAAGTATGGATAAAGAAAACTAGAAAAACGAAATATGCTCTTCCGACGTAACAGTATTATTAATAGATAAAATATGCTATTCGGTGAGTAAGCATTAGCGATTAGGGATCCAATAGTTTTTTTACTATTATTAATAAGTATCATACGCTTATAGCCAAGTTAGCATCGGCGTTTTGAAACTTAACAGATTTAAGTATTATAAATAAATAAAATTTGCCCTTAGGTGAGCAAGAATTAATAATTGGCACTCCGGCTGTTATTACCTACATTAAATTAAAAGAACGTATAGTTTGTCGAGCAAGCATAAGTAATAAGAAACCCACCTGTTTTTCAAAAATGCTGTATACATGATGAAAATAAATAGTGATTTAACGTTACTTCATAACGTAAAGTAAGACTCGTTTAATTAAAGTTCAATTTCATTCATTATATAATAAGTTATACTGTCTTGCAGTAGCAAAAGTTAGTCTGTAACATAAAAATAAAAGAAAAAGTGCATTAGATGTACGGATATACACTTCAACATCAGATCTGCTAGCTTAAGTGGTCTATTGAGTCCTACCTTGAATCTGCTTATTAAGGAGGTTGGATACATATTATTGACAATAGTTGGGGGTTCTAATTTTACTTTGAATCTATTCAGTGTGTTATAATGAACAAGCGTATGCTTTTTGGTCAATGTAAAAAGAGAATATAACATGGGCTGGTATGGGAAAAATGTTTTGACCTAAAAATAACATACCATAGTAATAGTTGAAATTAAAAAAAAAAAATATTTTGATACATTAAATACTGTAGATTATTATGATTCTCTGATTTACCCTTGTTTCCATACGAAATAAAGAGAAAATCATGATTTTCTCCGCTAAAGATAAAGAACTGTGTTTTAATGGTTAGGTTGGTATGACTGACGCATTTGCGCAATAGCTGCGGAAATTGAAATTTCAAATATTTCTTGTGTAAATGAAATCTTGAAGATGCCTTCAGTTGAGCAAGGGAAAAAATGTAGAATGTTATATATGTACATAAATACAAATTATTGCATAAAACGTTTTATTTTTGGCTTTCTGTTGATTACGTGTGTAGCTTTAATGAAGAAAAACGTTTTGTGACACATGACTTATAGAAAAATATTTATTATTAAAATGTAACTAATTTCTTATTTTTCCTTGAACACCAACAATAAAATTTATTCTTCACTACCAGATACTATAAAACTAATTTTTTGGTTCGATTACTTAGTTATGGCATGCAATCGCACTTGAAACGTCTATTAAAAATGTATGCCCTAAAATTTTAACGTTATACGCTCAAATCTTCTAAATGCTTGCGGACTTTATTCAATCTAGCTTTTGTTTTGATGATTGTTGGAGTTCAGCCTGCATTACATCCTTTCAAATACTTTCCAGCCTCTTCAATACCTTGTATTTTATATTTATTTATCAAAGTTTCGTAAGTCAAACAGTTTTCAGCTAAACTTTCGAGTATCATTTTTGATAGGACTCCTTTCAATGGTTGAAGCTTTGGTAAATATTTTTAAATCTTCTCTTTGCGTAAAGCATTTTGGTTAAGCTCAGACAGTACTTGTTTAAAAGTTTTGCTGTTATTTATAATAACATTAACGCCTACGAATTTAAGGCATAGTTTTTCCAGCATCTTCACATTATACAGTGCATCATGTGCATCATCTGTTGGAAGTGTTTAAAATTCTTGCGTTAAAGTTATTAACTTATGATTGGTAGCATCAGGAAACAATTTTCTGAATAATGGTAATGAATCTTGAAATCCTTCGATGCAAGCTCCGAACCTATATGTGTACGATAATTATAAATTATAATTTATCAATTGCATAAACTAAACGATCAGCGTCAAACTTACAATTATAAGCTCCGAAGATACATTTGTTAACAACTTTCTTTTCTTAAAAACTTAATAACTCATTTATGGCATTTTGAATGCTTAAAGTAAATACTTCTTTTCCATTTTTATATAAATTTTTACCAATATTGGTTAGTCCATGAACCTCACTGGCCTTTTGATCAATCACAGACGTTGGTGTAATATACACATTAAATATAAATTTTCAACATTTTGCTGATATTTACAATATATCATGACGCTTTAAGTGAAAACCACCAGTCTCTATGTCAAAGAAAGCTATAGAGACATTTTGTATTTCAAAACTTTGATAATCATCACATTCTGAAATACAACTTTTAAAATATGGTGATTTCTCAAACAATGATATATGACTAGAGTACGTTTGTCCTTCTGACTTTTCTTTTCTATAATGCAACTGAGATTTATCACAGTTTTTTTGTATTCGCCTTTTTTAAATTCTTGAGTGTTAGCTACAGCTTTCCGTTTCAAGTGAGTCATATGGCGTACATCAAAATATCGCGATAGTTGTGGATTATAAGAAACATTCATGTTGTTGAGTGTTTGTAAAACGTAACGTTCACCTTCATTATTTTGAGCTATAGTACAAGCAAATCTGAGTAAATATATAATCATTTCATTATGTATGTAAAGAAACGATGAGAAATGAGATATTTTACCATTAAAAATTGGGTGATATACCTCCAGTCCACACTTTTTGACTTGCTATAACAAATTCTTCTTGGAGCTTTGCTAGCCATCGTATTGTCTTAACTTTTATTCCCTTAACTTGAACTTGCCATTATAAACTTCTCAGCATTTTCTGCTAATTTATCGAATAACGTCTTGAGTTCTGCAAATAGCGTAAGGTTGCCAAACTGTACAGCGTGAACGTGATTGTCGTTTTCTTTATTGGCAGAACACCAGGTACCGCATTTATCGTGTTGACCGAAAACGTGATGCGGAATTGACTTTAGACTTTCCCTTCAGTTATCAACATTTCTCACGTTTTGTTTTACTGCGTAAGTAAAGCATTTTTTAAGAACATTAATTGATTTGTAATTTAGCTCTTTGTCTGGATCATAAGACAGATTTTTTGAGAAATGCAATAAATACTGACACCAATGGCTGTTGCTGTTAAAAACTGTAATTTATTCCCCTGACGACGTTTCTCTCCTCTTTGGGAAGGAGCCTTTTCAAGTCCTAAGTATAAGTAATAATATACAATGCGAGTAATTACAAGAGGTATCACTAATATAGTCATCACATCTGAGTAAACGAATATAATAAACATGTAAGGAATATGTAAAAAATATTTATAAAATAACAATATAGAAAACTTACAAATACGTTTTTCTGTTTAAAAAATCAAACACGTCTATACCCAACGAGGGCACTACGTCAGATGATTAACAATACATGAAGTTTGATAATACAGAGTATATAGGACGGAACAAGATATAGTCAAACATTACAGAGTATATGGGACGAAACAAAACACGCGAAAATATGATTTACAAAGAGCTACATAGTTTGTTTAAGGAACGAAGCTATTATTTTATTTTAGTAGTAAATGGATGTATCTTTTAAAAACTTTTTTTAAATTATCACAGTCTAAAACTCTATTAATATTGTCTCCTAAGAGTCTGGCCAATATAACAGTAGATACAGTCAGAGCAATCTATTTTATAAACAACATTCGGAATATCAAGCTTTATTATTGGATCTTTGCCGAACATATTATTGAAAGGCAATTTGTTATTACTCTTATAAATAACTTTGATAAAATGTTTGGCACAGAACTTCTTCAACCTTTAATCCAACTTACGGTAGAAGGACAAAACAAATGAGCCTATTACTTTAACAGGATCTTTGATATCATTTTTATTATTAATATTTGGTCCAGACCTTAACAAACATAATCTTTTTTTGATACAACGTTCGATAAACCGTGGAGGCTAATTGTTTGCTAATAATATTGCAAAAATGTATTAAAAATTGTTAGAAAAATATTGAGGTGAAGAAAGTTTAAAATTTTTATTTACCAAATGAGTAACTATAGATTTTTTCTGTGAAATTGGACAAAGTGAGTAATAATTAAGATAAGAACCAGAATGCGTATTTTTCCGGTACCAGTTGGTTGAAATAGAAGAATCTTTATTTACCACCACAGTTATACCGAAGAAATAATTAATATTGTTCTCAGACTTTTTAATTGTGAACTTTAAAAATCCACCAAGGTTATTAAAAACATTCAAAACATAATTAATCTGATCAACAGGAACACACAGTAAAATATCGTCAACATAGCGAAAATACACAGGAACATTAAACGGACACGAATTAAGACAAGCAGTTTCAAGATCTCTCATAACAAAATCTGCAAGGACAGGACTGATGGGACTGCCCATAGCAGACCTTATTGTTTGCAAATAAAACTTATTATTGAATTGGAAATAATTACTATTCATAATGAATTCTATGACTTTCAAAAAATCTGATAACGATAAGTTAATCTTATCATGTAAATGGTGCCAAAATTTTCCTATAGCTGTTTTTACTGCATCAAAACATACATTATTAGGAAGAACGGTGACATCTAAACTAATAAAAGTATATCTAAGAGGGACGATAAAAATATTAAGAGAATCTTTCAACTGCAAACTATTTTTCAAATTATATTTAGAGCTTAGTAGATTTTTTACTAAAAAATCTGAGAAGACTTGAGATAAAGTATAAACTGGTGAGCTGACTGCCGATACAATTATTCTAAACGGATAATTAATCTTCTGTAATTTTATAAGACCATAACATCTGGATAAATTAGTCTTGCCCGAAACTCTACTAAACATAGGTTTTAAAGTGTTAAATATATTTTGCTCATTTAAGTACTTTAATCAATTGTCAGTATTCTTTTCTAATTTTTTAATAATTTTCTTGGACTTCTTAATATAATACTTGGTCCGAAAGACACTCTTCAACTTTGTTGATATACATATTTTTGGTAATAATGACACGGGCAACACCTTTATCTACACTCAATACTAACAAATCTTTGTTTTCTTAAAAAAACTTATAGGTATTATTTATAATGATAATAAAATTAAAATTGTTGATAAGGAACAAAACTATTATGAAAAATTACTGTCTGAAAAGGTTTTTATTAAAAAGACAGACAATATTAATAGAGTTTTAGACTGTGATAATTTAAACAAAGTTTTTAAAAGATACATCCATTTACTACTAAAATAAAATAATAGCTTCGTTCCTTAAACAAACTATGTAGCTCTTTGTAAATCATATTTTCGCGTGTTTTGTTTCGTCCCATATACTCTGTAATGTTTGACTATATCTTGTTCCGTCCTATATACTCTGTATTATCAAACTTCATGTATTGTTAATCATCTGACGTAGTGCCCTCGTTGGGTATAGACGTGTTTGATTTTTTAAACAGAAAAACGTATTTGTAAGTTTTCTATATTGTTATTTTATAAATATTTTTTACATATTCCTTACATGTTTATTATATTCGTTTACTCAGATGTGATGACTATATTAGTGATACCTCTTGTAATTACTCGCATTGTATATTATTACTTATACTTAGGACTTGAAAAGGCTCCTTCCCAAAGAGGAGAGAAACGTCGTCAGGGGAATAAATTACAGTTTTTAACAGCAACAGCCATTGGTGTCAGTATTTATTGCATTTCTCAAAAAATCTGTCTTATGATCCAGACAAAGAGCTAAATTACAAATCAATTAATGTTCTTAAAAAATGCTTTACTTACGCAGTAAAACAAAACGTGAGAAATGTTGATAACTGAAGGGAAAGTCTAAAGTCAATTCCGCATCACGTTTTCGGTCAACACGATAAATGCGGTACCTGGTGTTCTGCCAATAAAGAAAACGACAATCACGTTCACGCTGTACAGTTTGGCAACCTTACGCTATTTGCAGAACTCAAGACGTTATTCGATAAATTAGCAGAAAATGCTGAGAAGTTTATAATGGCAAGTTCAAGTTAAGGGAATAAAAGTTAAGACAATACGATGGCTAGCAAAGCTCCAAGAAGAATTTGTTATAGCAAGTCAAAAAGTGTGGACTGGAGGTATATCACCCAATTTTTAATGGTAAAATATCTCATTTCTCATCGTTTCTTTACATACATAATGAAATGATTATATATTTACTCAGATTTGCTTGTACTATAGCTCAAAATAATGAAGGTGAACGTTACGTTTTACAAACACTCAACAACATGAATGTTTCTTATAATCCACAACTATCGCGATATTTTGATGTACGCCATATGACTCACTTGAAACGGAAAGCTGTAGCTAACACTCAAGAATTTAAAAAAGGCGAATACAAAAAAACTGTGATAAATCTCAGTTGCATTATAGAAAAGAAAAGTCAGAAGGACAAACGTACTCTAGTCATATATCATTGTTTGAGAAATCACCATATTTTAAAAGTTGTATTTCAGAATGTGATGATTATCAAAGTTTTGAAATACAAAATGTCTCTATAGCTTTCTTTGACATAGAGACTGGTGGTTTTCACTTAAAGCGTCATGATATATTGTAAATATCAGCAAAATGTTGAAAATTTATATTTAATGTGTATATTACACCAACGTCTGTGATTGATCAAAAGGCCAGTGAGGTTCATGGACTAACCAATATTGGTAAAAATTTATATAAAAATGGAAAAGAAGTATTTACTTTAAGCATTCAAAATGCCATAAATGAGTTATTAAGTTTTTAAGAAAAGAAAGTTGTTAACAAATGTATCTTCGGAGCTTATAATTGTAAGTTTGACGCTGATCGTTTAGTTTATGCAATTGATAAATTATAATTTATAATTATCGTACACATATAGGTTCGGAGCTTGCATCGAAGGATTTCAAGATTCATTACCATTATTCAGAAAATTGTTTCCTGATGCTACCAATCATAAGTTAATAACTTTAACGCAAGAATTTTAAACACTTCCAACAGATGATGCACATGATGCACTGTATAATGTGAAGATGCTGGAAAAACTATGCCTTAAATTCGTAGGCGTTAATGTTATTATAAATAACAGCAAAACTTTTAAACAAGTACTGTCTGAGCTTAACCAAAATGCTTTACGCAAAGAGAAGATTTAAAAATATTTACCAAAGCTTCAACCATTGAAAGGAGTCCTATCAAAAATGATACTCGAAAGTTTAGCTGAAAACTGTTTGACTTACGAAACTTTGATAAATAAATATAAAATACAAGGTATTGAAGAGGCTGGAAAGTATTTGAAAGGATGTAATGCAGGCTGAACTCCAACAATCATCAAAACAAAAGCTAGATTGAATAAAGTCCGCAAGCATTTAGAAGATTTGAGCGTATAACGTTAAAATTTTAGGGCATACATTTTTAATAGACGTTTCAAGTGCGATTGCATGCCATAACTAAGTAATCGAACCAAAAAATTAGTTTTATAGTATCTGGTAGTGAAGAATAAATTTTATTGTTGGTGTTCAAGGAAAAATAAGAAATTAGTTACATTTTAATAATAAATATTTTTCTATAAGTCATGTGTCACAAAACGTTTTTCTTCATTAAAGCTACACACGTAATCAACAGAAAGCCAAAAATAAAACGTTTTATGCAATAATTTGTATTTATGTACATATATAACATTCTACATTTTTTCCCTTGCTCAACTGAAGGCATCTTCAAGATTTCATTTACACAAGAAATATTTGAAATTTCAATTTCCGCAGCTATTGCGCAAATGCGTCAGTCATACCAACCTAACCATTAAAACACAGTTCTTTATCTTTAGCGGAGAAAATCATGATTTTCTCTTTATTTCGTATGGAAACAAGGGTAAATCAGAGAATCATAATAATCTACAGTATTTAATGTATCAAAATATTTTTTTTTTTTAATTTCAACTATTACTATGGTATGTTATTTTTAGGTCAAAACATTTTTCCCATACCAGCCCATGTTATATTCTCTTTTTACATTGACCAAAAAGCATACGCTTGTTCATTATAACACACTGAATAGATTCAAAGTAAAATTAGAACCCCCAACTATTGTCAATAATATGTATCCAACCTCCTTAATAAGCAGATTCAAGGTAGGACTCAATAGACCACTTAAGCTAGCAGATCTGATGTTGAAGTGTATATCCGTACATCTAATGCACTTTTTCTTTTATTTTTATGTTACAGACTAACTTTTGCTACTGCAAGACAGTATAACTTATTATATAATGAATGAAATTGAACTTTAATTAAACGAGTCTTACTTTACGTTATGAAGTAACGTTAAATCACTATTTATTTTCATCATGTATACAGCATTTTTGAAAAACAGGTGGGTTTCTTATTACTTATGCTTGCTCGACAAACTATACGTTCTTTTAATTTAATGTAGGTAATAACAGCCGGAGTGCCAATTATTAATTCTTGCTCACCTAAGGGCAAATTTTATTTATTTATAATACTTAAATCTGTTAAGTTTCAAAACGCCGATGCTAACTTGGCTATAAGCGTATGATACTTATTAATAATAGTAAAAAAACTATTGGATCCCTAATCGCTAATGCTTACTCACCGAATAGCATATTTTATCTATTAATAATACTGTTACGTCGGAAGAGCATATTTCGTTTTTCTAGTTTTCTTTATCCATACTTATATTTAGCTACACATATTAACTACTGCACGTAGCCTGCGGTTACGCCGACCACTGAATAAACTATGCGGTATGCATTATTAATGCTCTTCAGACGTAAGCAACTCCCGTAAATAGATCGAGCATCGAGCGCAGCAAGTCCTACAAAGTGAAAATATACGGATTGCCAACAATTCTAATGCAATTTGACAAAGCATACGACACCTGGAACAGTGATATCGAAACAATACGTACCCCGTGAGAATCAAGCAGTACATGTTTTTTTTTTATACATTATGTCTCAGGCAACTTTCGATCAAGTGGTCCGATTTAGACCATTTTTGTCCACATCAGCTTAATTTTGAGAGACACGCAGAATCTTATCGGGCAAAACTGTGCAAAATTAGCCAATCATACAGATATTTAATAAGCCAAATTCTGTACAATATAAATTTGTGTAAAGAAAGACGGAAGAACTAGACAACCGCTTCTCTCTCTAGTGCTAGAAGGTTCGGTACGAGAGTAGCAAAGAGCTCTATGAATGGCCACGATAACGCCACACAACTACAGCTCCAAAAATGAAGCCTAGAGACTGGAGCTATGCTCATTAGCGATCCCGTACCGAAGTGCACCTCACTATCTTGGGCAGCAAATCGTTTTTTTTTTGGGTATATAAGGCAGTGCCTTGTACAACACGAAGAGAGAGCACTTTTCTGGCGACTAACCCGGAAAGGGCTCTCACAACCCGGAGAAGAATAACTCTCTGGACGTTCTGTTCAGGAAGATAAACCCTCGAGCTGCGCACAGCTCAATGCGATGAGCCTGTGCGGCACGCCATGCGCTTTTACAGTAACTGCTACGAGCTAAGCGCAGGCTGCAATGTAGATATGGCGTCGCCAGTGTCTATGCCGTAATGTCATCATGAGACATGAGCCTAGTGCCAGAATTTGATGGTTTTAAAGCAGAGAGTCAACACCTTTAACGCATTGACTATAGCTATGGGAAAAACGCAAAGCGGCGATGAAGTTGTTTTGTTCGTTGCCGTCTTGCGTTTGCTTCTCCCACTTTTTATTTTTACACTATACGCTCTCTCTGTAGCAGGCACGCACTCGTTGCCTGCGCAGCTCATAAATACCTATTTATATGCATGTTCAAATGTCTGTGTATATAAACACGACAACTGATAGTCTTGTGATATTTAGAAAATATATTTATTGTGAGCACCATTTATGTAAAGATTTAATTTTGACACGAATATGGCAAAGCTGCACAGCACAGCAACAATTTTAATGAATTAAGCATGAACGGTATCAAAACTATCATATCAGCTGCAGTGTATATATACACACTTTTTTAAACATTCATATATATAGGTGTTTATAAGCTGCACAGGCAACGAGTGCGTGCTTGCTGCAGAGAGAGCATATAGTGTAAAACCAAAAAGTGGGAGAAGCAAACGCAAGACGGCAACGGACAAAACTCCATCGCCGTTTTGCGTTTTTCCCATAGATATTGTCAATTCGTTAAAGGTGTCGACTCTCTGCTTCAAAACCATCAAATTCTGGCGCTAGGCTCATGTCTCATGATGACATTACGGCAAAGACACCAGCGACAACATAGCTACATAGCAGCCTGCGCTTAGCTCGTAGCAGCTACAATAAAAGCGCATGGTCTGCCGCACAGGTTTATCGCATTGACGGGCCAGGACCCTACATCAAATTCAGGTATCATGAATGACACTAGCTGCGGTGATTTCACCTCGTCCAGACGATAAACCCGGAGGAAAGCGCAACTATTCTACACATATTAAACGAAATACGGTCGGGAAACTCGCAACTTTTAACCACACTTCACCATCTCTAACCCTACAATTGCTTACACTCACATGTTCCTCCAACATATTTGGATCCCAGGCTATGAAGCGCGAGCTTAGGCCTAAAATACTGTTATTTTAAGTACAGTATCATTTACACTATTAAATTTCTGATTGCCTCTGTTGGACGTAACAATACTAAAAAATTGTTGGCTTTCTAATCACCAATGCTTGCTTACCTAAAAGTGTTTGTTATTTATCAATAATTCTGAAAAACTAGAAGAGCCGATTAATACTTAGCATGATAATTATGTAATATATGTATAGGATTCACTCAAATAATATAAAAAATTAACTGACATAATCAAGTCGTGATACTTTTAGTCGTATGTAAGCATCCCGAATAAAGAGCCATGTTTGTTTTCATCTGAACACGTGAAGTGTGCTTTTTCCGTCCGGGTCCGATGATTCGTGCTTGTTTCTTTCTAAACACTTGAGCCGTACTTTTTCTCACCTGAATGCCACGAGCCATGCTTGTTATCGTCTGAATGTGTGAACTATGCCTTTTACTATCTGAATACACCAGCTGTGCTTTTTTTCTGAACCTGAGTTGTACTTTTTTTCAGCCGAATGCTCAAGTATTTCATATATTACAACTCAGTCGTATACTACCCATCTCTGTTTATTTATCTCTCAAATGTATGTTTTACTAAAAGGTTCTTTCCAGAATCCTGGAGAGCTTGTCTTATACAGGGGAAGTTTTGAACATAAATTAAGTAATATTTTGCACAGGAAAATTTGTGTACTTCTTTTGATTATCATTTAACAGAAGATATACTAAGTCAATCATGTGCTTACAAACTACAAGTTCTTTAGTGTTATCGTTTTAGTCTTTTTTTTTTCTGGTGAATAAAATAATAAGCATGATTTATTTCCAGATTTATAAAATTTGATGGACATGTAAAAGAGTGCACTTTTTTCACTACAAACAAATACTTTTGTAAGATTTGTTTCATATTTTTTTTTTTTTGAATCATTACCATAAATATTTTTTTGAATTAAAAACCACGCAAAACAAAAAATTGTCATAAGAGCATAGTAAGCATAATTTTGTAATCTTTATTAGAAGTCTTGTCAAACATGAATATTATTTATAATTAAGCCCACAGCGATTGCAGTATTTTTAAGTGCTTCATATTTATATCGTTATGTATTTTGAGGCCTTTCAATGATGTTATTTTTTATTTATGAATGCTTAATATTTAATAAAAACTTCTCTACAAATCGTTTATGATCGTTAGAAGATATTGTTACCTACGTTTCTCGATTCGTAAATAAATAAAGACACAGCTTGTGGTTAAGTTACTTTATTAGAACTTCTTATCTGTGAGGAAAGTAGCACGTGACTTTTGGTCTCAAGGGCCTGGTCCTCTCGCTCTCGTGTCTCTAGCTAATCTCCCTAACTAACTGTCTTTTCTTTTGCTCTTCCTTTCCTATCGCTGCTCTTCTCTATTTTCCTATCTTTTAGGGATTAGGCCAGAAGGAGCGAACAGACGCATAGCTATATGCTATCGTACATAACAACATTATATTCAATCTGCTTCCACTGAATTTTTTTAAGTTTTTCATTTTTTAAATCTCGAGACTATCATTGTGAATATAGTTTTAAAACGTAGGCGTACTTTGATAAATTTGTAGAATCATCGATTTTATTTAATTAAAACCAAGCTGTTAACAGTGACAGCAATTTTTTTCATTTTTCTTATTTCATTTTTTTTTTTTTTTTTTTTTTTTTTTTTTTTTTTTTTTTTTTTTTTTTTTTTTTTTTTTTTTTTTTTTTTTTCAATGCTATTTTTTGCTTATTTTCAAGGTGTTTGGCTTAACTCACTACTTCAAGATTTTTACCAGTAAATTACAGCATTTCTTAAGTGATAGGGTTTTGTGTAATGAATTATAAGAAAAACCTAATAAATTTTATTTCAATACAATTTTAGTAATAAATAACTTATAATTATTATCATTAGAAAACTAGAGCAAGGTCAAAGGGAATCGAAATAAAAAATGGAAAGTTTTTTAAACGTTTTGAAAAACTCAAAGACATCATAAAAATCGAGGCACGCAAACATCCTAAAAATAATTACGACTTTAGGTGTTTCGAAATTTTTTGAAAAATTTTGCTTTTTACATTTGAATCACCTCATTCACTTTTAATTTCTTCTTTTTTTCACAATAATTATAAATATTTAACTGGAAAAATATCAAAGCAAAATTCATTAAATTCTTATTATCATTCATCGTACAAAACTTGATTACTTTATGTGTGCTATAGTTTTCTGTCAAAAGTCTTTAAGTAATATCAAGCCGTACATTTTGAACGTAAATAAAAATGAACAATCGAAAAAAAAAAATTAAAAACACAATAATAAATGTCTTTTACTGCCATCCGCTTGGTTTGAATCGAATAAAATCGATAATGTGATATGATTATCAAATCTTATTATAATTTTAACTAATTATAATTTTAAAAACACAGTTAAAAGATTTTTTTGTTAGGTTTAATAGTGATCAAAACAAAATTTTTATTGAAATAATCAAAAGTGAACTAAAATTATATTTTACTGATTATCAATTTCTTGAAAAACATTTTTGTATAAAACATTAACTTAGTATTCTTTGTCACGACTCTAATTTTATTTTATTAAAGTGTTATGAATTTCTCCAAGCTAAACTCAACAAGTAACAAAATCAATTGCTTAGGTAGAGGTTCAAAATATTATCGAACCATGAAGAATACTGAAAAATACTAACAATTCGTCAATTTTTTCATGAATGCAAAATTGTCACTCGAAAACTTAAAAAAATTAACGACATCTTTCAAGATGTAAATGGATAGATTTGATAAATAAATAAAAAATCTAAAAACTTACGTTTTGAAATGTCTTAAAAATAACAAAATAACCCTACGGGACTGAGAGAGGAGCTACTCAAAACGTGGGGACGTATATTATTTGAGGGATTATTAATGGGATATATTTACATGACGTGTATAGATCGTGGGTGTAACTGGCAAAGATACGCCCTCACGTTTCGAGTGGCTCCTCTCTCAGCCCCATAGGGTTATTTTCTTATTTCTAGGATATTTAAAAAAGTGGGTTTTTAGATTTTTTAAATCTATTAATTATTTTATTATATTTGTATTTGTTGTTTGTCTGTTTGCCGATAATGTGAGCGAAAACGTGTAAAAGATTTTTTTTCGATTAAACTGAATACATCAAATGAAAGATATAAAGAAACGTTATTTACATAGAAATTTATTCACTTACAATCTTTTCATAAATCATAATAATAACCAAAATATGATTCAACCTTGTTGCGCACGTAATAACGTTCGAATTAAAAAATGGTACGGCTCACTATACACGTATATATACAATAATCCCTTAAATAATGTACGCCCCCATTTTTGAGTGGCCCCTCTCTCAGCCCCATACGGGTACCATTTACTTTTGTATAGTAAGCTGTAAATGTGGCTATATACATATATAGTTAAGTCACGTGTCATTCGTAAATGCTAATTTCTGTTTTCATCGGGTCTGAAGCTACCCTGAAAATTTCAGCCTGCTAGCTTATCGGGAAGTGCCTCAAAATTAAGTTGCAAAAATCCAACCGGAACGACAAACAAACAAGAAAAGTGAGTGTATAAAAACGTGAAAAAATAAAAAAGAATATCTAGTAACAATAGTTCAAAATGAAGAACTATAACCTTACTATAATAAGTTAATTCCATACAAACCAGACAAAGGTAATATTATAACATTTAAGGAAAAAAAAAAAAAAAACACAGAATTACTATTGAGTATGACACTTTTTGTAAGCTTTAAATCCTAATGAAACATTGAAATTTTTCAATGATAGAATATTAATTGTAAACATCTATAAGAAAATTTTGTGTGAATATAGTATGAATTCTGTCACACCACGAATAAGAATATTGTCTACCTAAAATTTATAAGGAAAAAGCAGCAGTGAGGCCAATAGTATCTTACACAAACGCACCAAGTTTTACACTTGCAAAAGAACGTAAACCTTAATTTACTGCTCCCTTTACTTAAATTTAAATCAAAATCCAGTTTTAAAAATACGAGGTAACTAGTCAACAATCTTACAGATCTTGAAATCCTCTCCAATACTTAACTAATTTAGTAACGTTATGAATACCCTTCATCCACTCCTACAGATCTTCTAAAAAAATAATTAAAAATTTAATTACTAAAAATCTTCTACACTGTCAATAATCAAAACAACACACATTAAAACTAGATAATGTTTACCTTCAACAAAATTACGTTAAATTTAAAATTTTATAGATAACTTTACGGTCACCTGACAGCCTTCCTCTTCCCCATTCTGAGATATTTATGTCATTTGTGAAGAATCTCATTTTTAATGACGCAACGCTTCACTTCTCGCAAGAAATGTCTTCGACCGGTCGAAGTATGTCCGTGACGCTTTTTTCATTCGGAAAAATACAGAAACAAACATAAATATTTTTTTCATTCACATTCATGTTTTAGAGCCTGGTATTGATTTTACATTTGAGTTAGAAAAAAGTGATAGTTTAAGCTTTTTGACTTGAAAATGACAAGAAACAGCAAAGTATTATACACAATCTTCAGAAAACCTACATTTATAGATGTTTTGGTACCACAAAGCTCAAAACAGTTTAAAACTTTTAAAATGAACACCTTTCATTCTTTTGTTGACAGACTTTTGTCTATACCTTTAGTAAAATTCATTTACTACAAAGAAGTACAAGTACTGAAATACTTATCTACCAAAAACCGTTACAACAAGACTCTTATAGACACTTTAATTTAAAAAGTACACAAAAAGGTACTACTAAAAAATTTTTGTCTAATTTTTTGAGAAGATAAGAAATTTTATTCAATTTATTACTTTTATACAGTTTCTGTGAAAATAAGTAATCTTTTGAAAAATGTAGAATAAATACAATAACTATGAATAAAGTAATCTGAAATCAATTCTAATAAATAACAAAGAAAAAATCAGTACTTAAAAAAAAAGCAGAATATTTCAAATTAATTTCTCAGAATTTAATGGTATTATTATTGTGCAGACACGAAGTACTTTTTTCAAACCTATCAACGGACATAAAAGATTACTCAAGAGTAACGACACAACAGGCTTTAGTAATCATTGTAACTTGAACTGATACTTTTTATGTACAAACACTATTTAACTACTACACTACATACCTAACAGGTTTGAAAACATTTTAAAAACAAATAGAAACAGCAAAAAAGCGAAACAAATTTATTACATAAGATGGAATGAACGTTTTATCATCATTAATATTAAAAAATGTAGTAAATGGTGTTACTTAATTCTCAATTTTTTATTTAAATCTTTACATGTATCATTGTATGTACTTTATGCATCTACATTAATTCATCATCGTTGCGTTATGTGGGTATATTCATATTTCAGGTACCTTTAGTGATTGTAATCATTGTAAGTTAAATAATATATTAATTATACATGGATCTTCTGACAATGGCCTGACTATTGAAACAGCTGCCAAGAAATTGGAGTGAATACGATAACTGTGAAACTGCAAAAAGTTGTAATTTTTTCTACCAGGTGACCGGGACAGTCTACCGATTTACCAACCACCTAACTAATAACAAACCTATCAGACCATGGGCACAGTGAGAGTTTTCCCAGGAATGCATAACCGTTCAGTTACATCTTGGCAGTTAAGGTAGCAAAATGAAGCATCGAGTCCACTCGTCACTCTGTAGTCGAGTGTCTCAATAAACATAACGGTTCAACAGTTGTTCCCATTACTATGTGGATATTTCCTAATATACTTTTTCGGTCTTACATAGATCAAATAGAGCCCTGTTAATACTTTTAAAACTTTCCTGAAATAATTAAAGACCGGTCCTAAACAATTAAATTGACTTCTTGAAAATCTTTTTCTTTGTTCTGGATTCTAAAAATGCTATTGCAACATTATCTAGTCCAAAGGTAATCAAAAAATTGTGTGACTTGTTATTCCTTCTGAAAGCAATACTTTACCAAGCAATATCCAAAATTTTTTAAATGTTAGATATAAAATCACGAATTACTGTTTCATTTGTTCATCTGCACCAGCGCACACGTAAGATAAGCACAACAAAAACATGCAAAATGTTGCAAATACAATCGCAGCCCTGCAGAGGTAAATTTTATGACCTGTTCGCAGGTTGTCATAAAAATATTAAAAATTTAAGACTTTAAGACTAACAATCTTTACAAACGAAGCTATTTATTGCAAACAAAAACTTAATTGCATCACTTATTATTCCTGTATACATTTTTAGTTTGCTAATGCATTTTTTTATTGGTGTTATAGTTTATTTATACTTTTAACATATTCATATTTTTCAAATGTGAAACAGTAGGTGTAATTTAATATCTAGAAATTACATTTGTTTGTCTCTTATCTTAAGCTAAACAATAGTTGAAAATTTTTGGTATATCTCGTATTTTTATATTTCTCCGTAAATCATTGAAAAACTTTGTCGTTGCAATATAAGGATAATTTTTTTTTGATAATACTGCGGAAATTCAAGTATTTTGAGCTTAATTCTATGTTGTATGTACGTAATATTTATAAGCAAAACACTGTTTCGTGGTAAGAGGAATTTCATTTACAAACTTATTTTCACTAATAATTTTTAGTATTTCTTAAAAAAATTTTAGAATATGTTTGCTATACTGTTACATGCACTACCCTAAAATACTGATCCATAGTTTAAAATATTTAAAAAAAAAAAGACATGGTGTACTTCTTTTACTGCACCACGGTTCATTTAGAAATTTCAGTATTTACGGAAATGAAGAACTCTGTTTTTTTTCTTTTTTGTGTTGATAATGTATTTAATTTGTTTCTCCCATTTATTTAGTGCTTATTTCTTTATTAGTGTTCATTTTATATTTGTCTATTTCTAGGTTGTTTTTTAAACCTTAGGTTTTCATGGCCTCATTTGGTTGATGATTTAACGTTATCTTACTCCAAATTACTGTGTTGGCTATTATTCCAATTTTTTTCAGTTGTTACTGTAAAAGGGTTGTTACATTATAAAGTTTCATATTGATTTTAATGAACAACAAGTAAGGATCAGAAATTGGAATAGTTTACTTAAAAGTTATAGCCTCAACAAAATTATTTGGTATAAAAATATTTTTAATACATATAACCTTTGCATCGTTGGATGGTCTAGTTATCCGTATAAATTCAGTGTAGTAGCTACTATCCATATAAATTATTTAAAAACTCTTCGCATGTGAAAACAAGTAGCAAGTCGATCGTGCAGAAAATTACGATCAAGTTTTTCAATAAACTACTGCCTCGACACAACGAGTAGCGAGCCGTTCGTGCAGTCTTTATCTGAATGCCGCCTTAATGGCTGAGGGCTATAATAGAAAAAAAAAAAAAAAAAAAAAAAAATTACTAAACCAGCGTGGAATAAAAATCTCTGATAGGCTTCTGCTGGTTGGGCACGACTTCGAAGCGACTGTAAGCGTTCAGATTTTCAAGGAAAAATTACTGCTACGCAGGAGCGTCTACTTTCCTCAATGGGGCAGATCCGTCTTCTAACTCCGCTCTTGCAGTACGCGCCAGCGGCGAGCCTCGCCAAAAAACTAAGATACAGCGCGGGGGAGTGGGCCACACACAAGTGCAAGAATATCCCAAGAATATCAATTACACACTTGTTGCGGGTGACCCTACTTCCTGTAAATCAGAAAGCTCGAGTCATATTAAAGACTCGCAGCAACTGAGCAGAGATATTCGGCTCATGACGCTTAACCATAACTTTTTTATTGTACTCTTAATTGATAAATCATTTATATCAAGACAAACCCTTTCTCTTAACTTTAGTGGGACCGAATACGTAGTCTTTATTTTTGGGTTATTATGAGTCAACTTAATTTTATATCCGTACCGCTTACACACCCTACTTTATCAGAAAAAATATCTCTGTACCTATTAAACAAATGATAAAAAAATTTATCATTCGACGCTCCATTTAAAGCTGTTAATTTATGCAGTCATAACCAACTCTTTTGACAAATAATATCCTCTTTTTTTTCGATCGTTTTACGATGAATTTCTTATAAATTCCCAATATTATTTCATTTTTTTTCATGCTATATGAATAAGGTATTTTTTTAAGTACTTTCTTTTTGAACTTCGAGGATATCAAATCAGTTTTTTAAACTTTTATTTTTATTTGTATTTTCTTGTGAGCAATTATTATTCTTTTTTCAACAATATCTTAAACTTTTTCTATTAAATCTTTTATAAACAATATTGTTACCTTAGAAGTCTTCAAATTATCTTAAAGTATTTATTCGAAGAAAAGTTTTGGTTAAAACAATTATCAAATTTTACTCTTTGTTATAAACACGCATTTATTATGATATCAAACAATTGTTTTTTTTAATATTGAAATGTTGTTTAAGAAATAACCTGATTTATAAGAAAAATTTTCGTCAAAATTAACAGTCACTTTTTGCATGAATTTAAATACAATGTTTTCTTAAATTTTATTTTAAGATGATTAGTTTTTTTTTTATTCAGCAAGCATAGTAGCATTTAGAATATGGATAAAATCACTATAATCTGCTGCTTACTTAAACGATTTTTAAATATCACAAAACTGCGGTAGCATAATAATTTTTGTTTTTTTTTTAATATATAAAAAACATTCGATTAAGCGATTTCCATCACTTTTTATTTTAACTTGGATATAAGTGTTTCCTTAAATTTAAAGAAATAATAAGCCATAAAAAGCTGTAAAAAGATACGAAGAACGAAAAATTAAAAGTCCCAAAAAATCAAAAGAACCGATCAAAAAATGTGGGGAGAAAAAAACAAAATTAATGAAGGTAGGCCTGCATTTAATAGAAAAAAAAATTTTTTTTGCTTCAGAAACGTCAATAACCCTTTACAAGAAAATATCAATGGGTTCTCTAATAGTAATAACAAAAATATTTGTGGTAATAATCGCTTTTCGTAAAATAATAATTATAGTATAATAAGAGACCAAACAAGTGGAATAGAAATTTTAACAACTACAACAAAGGAATTAAATGTGCGGGAAGAAATAACATGTAATATTCAAAATCAATAATAAATAAATAAATAAATAATATAACTAGAAATAAGGGAGTAGTTACAACGATTACGCACCTAGAAGTTACAATTACAACGGTTTTAATTAGCAACAAGAAAATAATTGCAATGACTATGCGCCCAGGAAAAACAATTATAATAGCCAGAATTAGTTAAAAAATATACTCAATTTTGAAATTGTTCTAAAAATGCGTAAATCAATAAAAAAAGCCCTTTTTTAGTATATACAAACAGCCCTTAGCTAAAAAGTGGTGGAGCGAAATTTTATGCCTACTCAGAAGATGAAATTGTAATTCTTAAAAAGGAAAGTATTTTTTAAAGCGTCTCATTGACACAAAAAACCTAGATTAAATCGTCGGCGTTACGCATGAAAAACGTAACACTTTAGGTATAACAGCGATTTTACTGAATAGCCTTATATGTAGACTACGAATAGTCTCGAACACATTCCCAATACATGTAAAAGTTATTATAATGCGGTACATCTTCAAGTCGTATGGAGGCCGTACATGTAATGCAAAAAATATTTTTGATTTAAATGGAGTTGGGATAAATTTATTTGACCAAGACCTGTTTGAAATTTTCGCAAAATAAAAACAAGTGATCAAACCCCACGTAAAGGATAACAGAGAAAAATAAAAGTTGGATAAGTTCCTATATATAGAATAATAAATAGAGCATTATGTTAAAATTTACTATCCACAAATAACTAAGAATGGCTTTATGCAAAACTCATGAATACACTAAATAAAACAGTAAGCATACCGGTACCTGTTATTGATTTTTTAAGATGTCAAATGATGTAAGCGGTCGAACCAAACTGCATCGAAAGGGACTATGCTCAGGTCACTAACAAGGCAATAATTAAACTTTTGAAGACAAATAATTAAGAACAAGAAAATATGTACGATGACAATACACTTGGTCTTGATGAGGAGCCAGTTGAAGCCACAATTAAATAAAACATAACATAACTACAACAAATAAACCAATGACCGCAGGGTGCTATAGGAACCCAGCAGAATTAAGAGAACAGATGAAAAAAGAAATAAAAAAAACTGCTAAAGTAAAGTAAAGTCAAACTTTCGAAATCACCATATATGACTAATATGTGGACTGTGCCAAAAAGTATAAGGACAAATAGTAAGACGCGTTTGCGCGTACTTACTTATTCAGACATCTTAGCAAAATTACCATATGGAATTCTCATCCCTCATTGTTCCAAAGCGACACACTTAAACATTTATTAACAGCTCAATAAGAGAATGCCGATAGAATGTACGGAATCTTTTAACACACTTTTCGGAGAAGTAGCTAAAGAGTAAAAACTTTTTAAAGAAAATTAATTTTTATAGGATTTCACAACACTTATTATCTTTTGATTTTTTCTTGGATTCTTTTTCCATCCATTCCTTAGCGTATTTCTTCTCTAATTTTTTCCACTCTTCTTGTCATTGTTTGTTATCTTTTTCTACTCTGCTCCAACTGCTCTAACTTTTCTTCACGACGATTAAAGACAAATGATGTTAGCAAAGCTATGCATTAGTCATATTAGCTTAACTCCCTCACTTTACATAAGTTTTTTTACATCCCTACTCATAGAATTGCACTGAACAACACGATTGTGTTATAGTAAGCAGTAAGCTGATGTATTAGCTGAAAAATGGTTATGTAGTTCAAATTCTACTCGCACATCTACTGGAGAATTTTTTAATGATTCGTTTTGCTTGGAGCAATCAATAACAATTAAAACTATTTGGAGTAGTATTTACTTAATGCAGGCGTGCAATCTGTACAATAATACAAACTTTGAAAACATATATATCATACAGCAATGCATACTAATTATAAGTTATATCAAGACTGAGATCACCATAAGAATAATATTGGAAATCTAAACAAAGATTTACATTTCTTACATTGCAATAATCAAACATACTAGCGCTAACAGCTTTTTGATTGTACGTTACGCTTCAAAAGCTAAAATAACATAACGCGGCTTCTCTAACTTATTACATGTCTTAATAGTCCAAATATGTTTGGATGTATCAAGTAAGAGTGTCAGGTAAGAGTGGATATTCATTCAATTCCCAAGTTCGATAACTTATAAATATAAACTTATATATAATTTATCGTTTTGCAGATAATTCAATAGACAAATTTTATGTGTATCTGACATTACCACATAGGGCATAACACATTCAAGCTTTAATATTAAGACTTGAAAATCATCCCAAACTGCTACCACATAGTTATTGTCAGTATTAATTACAGTTTACAGCACTGCGTTTAAATCATTTCTTAATCTTGTTAGTGTAAGCTCATGTTTCACACCAACAACTATCTTACAATAATCTTCAGCAAAACTTAGAATCATACTAATAATTATATGCGTGGAATCATGCCATCAAAGTAGGCGTTATAAAATAGACTATCTTCTTCGTCTTCTCTATTACTTAGCAAATGTAAATTTATAGTTCATACTGTTTTATTAGTACTAAGTGATAACCAATTTTTTATGAGAATTGTAAAACCAACATTTTTACAAGTGTCTAATTCTATAGCATTTATCTTGTGTCGTATTTCTTCGAATAGGTGACAGATGGTGTTGTTTACCAATTCCGCATTTGTTACTGCTGTATTTCCATCTAATTTGACTAATCTTCCGTAAACGTATAAGGAACTGCGCGATGATAAAAGACAAAAGTCTTGACGTTCAATTGATAATCAAATTTCATCGTTATTACCATATGTTGATGTTGCATATGGCTGATGAGCATGAATCTCATAATGCGCGATGGATTCGTCAAACGTTATAGGATACTTAATATTCAGAATCTCGTTTATTTTTTTAGACAACAAAAGATGTCAAATTTATTTTCCACCAGGGCTTTTTATTTTTAGTGCTAGACTTTTTATAAACTGTATATTTTAATTAATTTTTAGAGTTTCGGATGTATGGACTATTTTTTACAACGTCTCGACGGATTGACTATTCGTTGTGGACTAAGTCCTAGTGTACATGTTAAGCTGTTTAAACCGTTTTTTTAATGTATATAATCTTTATTATGCTGAGGGTTTTATGTGCAACCTTAAAGTAATAATTCCTTCTCAAAAATGGACTAAATCATCATCTTGATCCACTATACGTAGTGTATATGACCAATAATACGTCCAATGTTTGGTACGTAAATTATTTGTGAAGGAACTTCAATAAATTTATATCCATGTGGTACAGCTGGGAGAAATTAATGAATCGTGTGCACTTTTCTTATTTACGTAAGCTCCACGAGTGACACTACACTCCGATCGTAGTGCGTTTACCTTCAAAATAGCTACATGTAAATCTGAAACGTGAGTGGTGTTATTTTTTAAAACTTGTTTAGTAAAACCTAAACGACCGCCTAGAGTTTTAAGATTTAAAATCAATAGTATGACTCCACTTAATAACACTTCCAAGCGTATTGTTCTTTGGCTTACTATCAGGAGTTATTTAGAGAGGTTCTAATACTTTAATTAAAAATGTCCTAATATTTTCAACCTCAAAACTGTCTCTTGGTAATACAATACTTGATTGCCGACAAAAAATTTACTACAATTTTCATGAATATTTGGGATTGAGTTGAATGACATAAGTTCTACTAAGCCAAGAACGTAGCTGTATTTTGTCGATAATTCGATCGGTGAAAAATACTGTGCTTCTAGAATAGAATAAGTAGGAGAAAGGCTGAGTTTTAATGTTTCTCGAATCTGAACAAATTTCTTATAATACAAGATGATTAGGAAAATACTATTTAATATTAAAAACTTTGAATGTTCATAGAAAAGAGTTTCAAAAAATTGGAGCTATACGAACTCAAAATAGCAATTAATTTAATAAAATAATTGCTCTTATGTTAAATTACGTAGTAAGTAAAAAGTTCGGATCACTGCTACCTCATTATAAGACAGCTTAAATACTGCAGCAAGTAAGTTATACACATTGGAACAATCCTAATGAATTAATAGATCGTTTACGATTACTAACAGCTAAAATGTCAGCAGAAAATACAAGTCATGACAATGAATATGTATGAATCATCGAAGAGCTTCGCAAGGCATGGTATATATAAATATGAAGAGGTGACTTATGCGGACAATCACATGTATGTAAGGGTAATTATGAGGACAATAGTGAAATAATGCGGACGTCCGCATAATTCTACTATGTTGTTGATATATATGTTAGAAGAACGTGAAGTCCGCATGAGTCACTATCTATGTATATATTAATGCATGTAATTATTGATTTAGAATCTAAATGAGTGTCAACGTATTTAGCTGAAAATTAAATAGAGTAAAAGGCGATAGCCAAGGCTCTCCTGGAATTAAATACTACCACAGTTGGACAGTAAAACTTACAAAAAAAATTTCCAACCATTCAAGCTGACCCAGCAAACGTAAACCTAGTCATTCAATATATGTAGCAAATTTGTTACGAGCGGCCTGTAGGGGTGAGCGGCTTCGACCTGAGATGGGGAGTTAGGATTGACCAGTGTCGTTTTTCGAAGCGTCAAGACGTCCTTTCAAGCCAAATAATGACGGGGGTATCGCTCCCAAAGCCGTAGGAGTGGTAGGTGCGCTGGCCTCGTCGTAGTTCAGATCGTTGCAGGAGTGAGGCGATCGAGCAGTAATTTGTAATGACTTGGATGGTGTAGCCGCCAGGGTGTTGATGTATGGATATGTTTTTTTTTTTTTTTTTTTTTTTTTTTTTTTTTTTTTTTTTACAAAGTCATATTCATATCTCTATATATAATATGTATTTTCTCCCCAAGCCGGTAACGCTTAACTTCGCGTCGATGGTCCTCTCGATGCCAGGTTGACTCTAAGTCCTGTAGTGGCGGCAACACCTGAACCACGCTACATATGAGAGATTTCTGCCTCTCAACTGGCTCGGGACTGGTGGCCGGATGGGGTATTAAAGGGGGAATGTGTACGTGGTGCGAAGGCACTTAGGTTGATAGGAGTAGTCCTAACTCTGTGGGTTGGGTCACTCCTTACAGGCCTGGAGGAAGGCGGGGAGATAACCTCGGAGAAGTCTTCCGGGAACTGGATGGCTACATCCCGGGTGGGCTTTCTTGGAAAGAGATCGAGGAAGGTGATAACGACGTATCCTTGCGAGAGGCGGTCGTCAATCCGCTGACCTGGGGTCAATTGCCTTCACTCCTTGTTGGGAGGTGAAGAAGTCATGAGCACCCATGACCAATTGAAGCGTGAAGGAGGAATGAAGAATAAGTGAGAAAAGAAAGAGAGTATGAAGATTTTACGTACAGTAATATTTATTGAATGTGTACGATTTATACCACTGCTTTAAATTGTAACAGATGGAAGAAAGAGATACATACAATACACTTATGTGTATGATCTAGGCGATATCATTAGGTCGTCGCGCAGCTTTTCTTATGTACTCTTAGCTTCTTTCTTACTTGTGATGTTATCCTCGCCGAAAATTTAACATTCATGGTTTAGATAAGACTTGGCAAGCTTGTCGAGATGCTGTCTTACGCTTGAAAAAACAGAGTTTCCGTATATACTTACTGTAATAGATGTATTCTACAAGTACGCATAGGCTTCACCCAAAAAAAAAAAAAAAAAAAAAAAAAAATGGTGAAGAAGTGTCAACATCGATGCAGTTAATATTCAACGAAAGCAGAATACCAGTCAATTTGCAAACCAATTGTAGCTAAAAGCTTAGCAATTCAAATTTCAAAAATTTAATGAAAAATATAAAATAAATTTTTACTCAACTCGTAGCAATCTTAAAGTATCTATATGCAAGCGGTTTAATCGTGCTTTAAAAGACTAAATGTGGAGAAAATTAAGCTTACAAGGCAATAATAAATAGTTGGATCTTTTAAAGACAATTATTAAATTGTATAATAATAAAAAACATCGAACAAAAGCTAATGCCAGAATTCAAAGTAGACGATAAAATTCGCACAATCAAGGCCAGAAATATACATGAAAAAAATTATACACGTAATTGGTCAACAAAATATTTACTATTACCCATGTGGCAGCAAAAAATCCAACGACGTATTGTCTTAAGGATGATAATAACCCATCACTAAAGGTTCCTGTAAACAGAAACTGCGAAAAACAAATTATCCAGATGTTTACCTTGTAAAACAAATTCGAAAACGAACGAAGTCAAGTTTTTGTGACGTGGTTGGGATTTGATGAAACCCATGTTACGTAGGCACAACAAATTATTCAAGTCCAAGCTGATGCTTAAAAACTCAGGTCTTACATGAGCGCCGCTAGAGAATAGTTAAAATACGCGGTAGGGTATTCAAAAAGGGATACGAATACTTTCAAGTAAAGCAAATCAAGTTGAAATGCCTCGGAGCAGTTGTTGTGATGTATCATGATGCACTTCCTCGCGACGCGCCTACGGGTTGTTAATACTACCTGAAGCATATCGAAGGCGTCCCATTCGCGATATAGAAGCCATCAATACCGTCACGAGTAAAGGTGATTGTTCTAGATTTTACGTATGGAGCAATCGATTATTTAACCATGAAATCTAGAAGGTACCAATACTGTCACAAGTAATGGTGTGCACTTTTGATACTATACCCACACTAGAAAGAAAAGGAGAGAATGAAGGTAGAAAGACTTGATAATTTATTTTTCTATTTAAAAACAATAACTTTACACACGGTGAGCCAGCGTGAGGTGTCTAAAGTCGAGATTAAGACCATGCTTGTGGAGGACTAAATGATAGCAGAAGCGGTCTGTAGCTACCCGACCGTTTGAGGTTATAAACCAACTGTGACCTCACCTTGTGTCTACTACCCAGTCAACCGTTCGAGGGGTGACTAACTAATTTTTTCAGGGCCTCCAGGCCTTTTTATAGAAAGCAGTGGACTTAGGTCACACACACGGTGCCTCGAAAAGAACGCAGGAAAGCTTGCCGGGAAAAAATCTTGGAAACATGATAATAGCCGAAAATCTAATTGGCTAGAGCTGCTCTTGTTTAGACACTCAGTATTTAGTTTCCCACATTCAGCTTGCTCTCCTACATGAATCAAGAGAAGGGAAGGTGATTCAGTTACTCCTGTCCATCCATTTTCTTTTACATTTAAATTTTATAGAATTTCATTGTAATTTAATATTAACATTAGGATAGAATATTAATAATATTTACTAATGCTTAACACTGTTCAGTTATTCAATCGAACTTGTTGCAAAAAGAGTGGTAAAAATTGCCTAATATTTCGTTTTAAGTTTCGATTCAATAAACGCTCAGTGCGTTGTGGTATCAACCATAATTTTAGTAGTAGTAATTTTTAGACAATAATTACAATAATATTTGCTAGATTTGTCGTAGGTACCACCAGTATACGTATCCATCAATTAAACAAATAAATTATAATGAAAGATGAATTCGCAACAGAGGTGTCTGTGATTAAAACACTTATATCTATACTGACAGTAGTGAGGTGCTTGCCATTAGTTATTATTTTAATTAGATTTCACATTAGTTACGTTAATGATATTAAGGATGTTATACATAGATCACAAATTTTTTTGTTTGCTGATGACGACAAATTGTATAAATGTGTATATAAAGATTCTGATTATCAGATATTACAGCGTGATTTCGATGCGATTGTTAATTGGAGCGAGGCAAACGATCTTTGAGCCAAAGTAAAGAAATATGCTGTGATTTCGTTTTCTAGGTCTAAGGAAGTCATACTTGAAGACTATGCTCTGGGTTCTGTATCACTGAGAAGACTTATTAAAATTCCTGATTTAGGTGTTCTCTTTGAGAAAGTTTGTCTTTTGACAAACAAATTGTACTTTAAGAAATGTAAAATCTTTGCTCGAAACCAATACCATGCACAATTATATACACAGCTCTGTGATGCCTTGCCTTACGAGAGTGTGGAACACTTTTCCTGATGAGATTTGAAGTGCGAGTACTAATATTGCTTCTAAGAGGCAGCTGATGCAGTGTGTGCCATGTGTGGGGCAGTGGTAGACGTGATCGTTATTCATAAGCGTGGATGGTAGATTGTAACCTTGTGTTACCACTAAATTTTTTTATATATTGTGTAGGGCTCGTGCCCGTTGATTTTCAAAATAAATAAATAAATATATTAATATACATTACAGCCATTTTAATAAACTATGCACATAACAGCGTTGCATCATTGAATTTTTTTGCATGTTCATCTTACCGTCATTAGCATACTAAAGTCTGCCTCAGATTTATTGTAGATCAATCACTTACATAAAAATGGGTAAATCTTATTTTACATAGCTTCCAAACCATTAAACCACGGTTAGAAAGAAACGCATTATAAATTAGTTTCCTAGAGATACGAGCTAAGTGGGTTAAGGCTGGATTTTAAACTCGTGGGCATGTATCAACAAGCCCCTGAGGTACAAGAACCACAGCCTAAACCACTGTGCTACCGTGGCGATAATAATTTTTATGTTAACAGATAAATAAAAAAATTATCAATATTATTGAAAATTTAGACGTTAAACAATTTTTCTCCTGGTAACAAATTTCTATCAATGCTTGAGCTCAAATCGAAAAATTTCAGATTTATTTTTAAATACCTAATAGCATTAACACGAAAGTGGTAGATAAGAAGGCCGATATTTACACTTTTTATCAACCGTGGTTTGTCTATTAAATTTTTTAGAAAATCTGGCATACCTAAGAAAAAACTTTTTGTTACAGATATTGTTAAAACATAAACGTGGTTATTGTATGCTGTTTTCTGTTCATAAGTTATTAGAAGTGAAATAACAAAATATGAAGTTCGCATCAATTTAATAAAAAGAAATAAAATTTTAAATAATCTTGTAAAAAAAAATAAAACATAGAATTTATAACTTACCTAAATCGATACCAAATGTGAAAAGATAACTATTATGCACTTGAGTCACCATATAACTTCGACTAGAAGCCCGCAAACATTCAGTGTCATATGTAAACAGAATTGTCATCGCTGAAGATTTTTCAGTATCAGTTGCCTCATCTGCAGACACAAAAAAAATCGTTTCCAGTTATTTTTCTCCGCAATAAGATAGTATTACATGCCACTGAATGTCCCTTCAGGACATTCATGACACATAGGTTTTTTTGACAGGTATTATTCAAATATTAAACATATATTTAAAATAGCATTTAAAAATTCCACAAAAATTGCAGACCGTTTGACTGTACCATTATTTTAAACATGTTTAATTTCGAAACTGGCGAAGATGGAAAATATTGTTGAGTTGATTTTTAAATAAATTTACAAAGAGGGAATCAAGTATGGATAAAATTATGTATGTGAGTACCTCCACATGAGAAAACTACTGCTAGCTCTGCTGCGTTTCTCACACTTATCTGAACTTTTCTCCCATTAACTATGTGAAGAATGTCCTTAAGTCGAAAAATCACTTTAATTGTGGATGGAAAAATTGTGTAAGAATAATACACAATAAAAATCCATTATTGTATTTGTGCAGTACAAAGAAAATTTTTTTAATTTTTAAAAATTTTGATAAAATAGCGATTTTTATAGAAACTTCTTGAAATTTTAACAGGATATACGTATCAAAATTAGGAAGTCAAATGGCAAATTTGGGACGCAATACCACATACCATTATTTTTTTGCCATGAAATAATTAAAAACAGACTCAGATGCATGTATACAGGTATACGTATCAACTCATAACAGTTGCCAATGCTGTCACATTCGAGTTTCCCCGCCGCTAACTATAATAAATGTCCTTAAGTAAGTTTACCACCTATAACATCAAATTGGTTTCTCACTTTTCTTTGTACACTTGTCTGCTTTAAGCATTTTTTTACACTTAATATAAAGTATCCTAGATGGGGCCAATTAATTGCATCTTCCAACGTTAAGGTCCATTTGGCATTAGGTGCCGTAACGAGCTAGAGTCCCCAGCGTATATAAACATTGTTTATAAAAAATAAAAAATATTGAGTTACACATATTGTACTTAAAAGTTGCAATGTATTAGCAAAAACGAAGGTTAGACTTCCCTATCACTATTTATAGATGCGTAAAAAACAGCAGATTACTTTTCTCTTAATTTTCTTAAGATCTTAGTCATAATAATTTCATTTTTAAAATATTAAAAATAGTTTGTATATAAAAATTATTATTCGAGGTCTATCAATACTTCTGGAGTGATAGTCAATTTCTTAAAGATTATGGTACGTGTTAAATTAGTGATTTTTCATAAGAAAAATTGAAAAACTATATCGATGATTTTAGGGTTTCTTGATGACAAATAAAATAGGCATATTTTATCAACATAAACTATAAGTTTTATCAGCTTTTGCCACGTCATTTTCAAGCGCCAACATTACCTTGCTCAACACAAAACAAAGGTGAGAGAAACCTTTATGGTAACCAAATGATTTTATCCACAACTGATTTGACATTATCAAAAATGATATTTTATGTTAACTACTTGCAAACTTTGTAATTTTCAAGATCTCAATTTAAAAATTTTCAAGCGACTTCTCAATTTACCTGAGATGAGATTTACTCAACTGTATTTCAATGCATCTGAAGAGTATTTATAGGTTGTTACGTCCAACTTTCTATACGTTAAAGGCAGAACTCGTACATTCGTTCTAAAAACAAAAAAATTTAATTTCTGTTCGTCAGGAACAAGCCATCAGCCCAAAGGCCTTGTTTGTTTTTTTTCATTTTCCCTCGATATTCAATTTGTTTATTAAGGTAAAAATTATGTGTCAATCAATTAGAGTCATAAGGTCTTAAAATGTCTCATCTGATAATTTAATAATATTTAGAAAAGCTATAAGTAGTTAATTTAACAAATACTATAAATAATGAAGTTTTAGATTCGCATTTACATTGTTATACAAGTTATATATATATAGTTTCCTTAACTTGACTTACATCTATGGTCGTTGGTTAGGCGCTGCTTGCGCGCACGCAGCCTAAAGTATTTAAGCCCGAGAGCTGATTTTTGACAGATGATTACGTGCGTCAACTGCGTTTATTCAGCGCAGCTCTTTTCTGCTGTAAAATTCACTAAGAAACGATTTCATTACATTTCTCTAAAAAATTTTATCACCTGCTAAAGCAAAGCAGAGTGCGAAGAGATCTCACGCGTTAAGCGCAAATACTCAAAAATACTCTTGATTTTTTCACGTTCAACTACTTAGAGATGGAATTTTAATTCTTTGGGAACTTAAGTACCATTCAATAAAATCATTAAAAAAAAACAAGAAGGTTTGCACATCTAGCACATTTATTCAGCAGGAATCTCCTACCTTTTAAATACGATAACTTTAAAATTGTATTTTTCATAAACTCCTTAAAAGTCATAAAGATAGTAGTTAAAAAAGACGAAAAGGTCAAGCATGAATAGTGATTAATTAGCATCTTTTTTTTTGCGTCGAGTGCGTTTATGCAGCACAGCTCTTCGTAGCTATAAATTGTACTGGAAAAGAATGAATTTTAAATTTTTTAAAAACTCTATTGCCCGATAAAAACACCAAAATTCGTAAATTCGAGAAGGTCTCACGCTCTGAGGGCGATTACTTATCACGAATTATTATGTTTTTTCTTTCAACTATATTTTAATAGGTATTTAACCTTTCGGAAACGACAGTATCACATTACGAATTTGAAAAATAAAACAAAGAAATTTTACGCATCGAGCTCGTTTATTTCTCGCCAAGCTTCTGCGTTTAAGGTATAATACTCTAACTTAAAACTATGATTTATTTTGACCACTACAAAGTCATGAGAAATAAAAGTGTGAGGAGACAAAAAGGTCAAGTACGGAAAGCATGATTGATCGGCGGAAACCCATTCCTTTTTTATTTATTTTTTTTTATGAATCATGAAAGAAAAAATTTAAATTATTAAACTGTTTTTTAAAATAAAACCAGTGGACAGTGGGTGCTTGGGTACTCTAGTAAGAACTTACACTTCTTTAAAATTACACGACAGATAATATAATTATAAATTTACCGCCTATGAAACGATAATGTGTACAAAAGTGGTGCAATTATCGTTGGAATGAGTGTACCTATGTTAGTTGGGTGTTATTTCGATAAATTTTTTAATATTCAATAATTTTTTTTTTTTTTTTTTCAACAACACAAAACAGAAGGGGCTGAATGCGCGTAAAAGCGTGTATGTAAGTACATGCATATGAGAAAAATAATTTCCACCGTTGCTGCATGAATTTGCGCTCCTCTCACCTCTCTGAATTTTGAGCTAAATTTTCTCCTTATTAAATATGTGATAAACATCCTTAAGTCAAAAAATCACCTCAATCACAAATAATAAAGAAATTTTTATTATTACATAAAATAAAAGCTGCTCTGTTTATACATACTAATTTCTAAATTTTCAAAACATGTACCTGAAAAATATATTTCATTAAATAATATATCTATTTATCTAATTTATAATCAAACCAAATGAAGTAATACTTAGTATATAACAATTTACATTAAAAATAAGCAATCAAATGTACGATAAGATGCATTCCAATATTGGGCACGCTCACAGTAGACTGGGTAAGAATCTTAGCAATATGCAAGAGGTCGGGGGGTTCAACTATAGGATTTGAATGTTTTTTGAACTTTAGTACCGTAGTAGACAAAATAGGAAAAGAAGAAGACAAGTGCAAAACGCGTGTCAAGCAAATTTTTACAAACGCGAGACAGTCTTACGCGAATTTTTTGTGCGGCTGTACTACTATATTACGAATTAAAAAAAAAAAAGCAATAAGATTATGTGAATTTATCTCGTTTATAAAGCTCATTTTTTTTTAAACTTTTAATTTTTACTCCGAAATGGCAAGATTTGAATTTTTTCAAACTTTATTCCCATGTTACACAGTAAAAACAGGGTAAAAAAATTACGAGTGTTGGGCGCGATCGTTAACTGCAAATCTATGACTTTTGTAAACTTACATTGAGAAGATTAAAATAAAAAATAAAAAAAAACGAATGAAGATAAAAGGGTTATGTGCGTCGAGTAATTTTATTCAGTGCAGACTAATGACGTTCTATTTAACTATGAAGGGATTATTTACAAATTTTTTAAAAACATTAGTACCATATCTGCAATTAAGAAAATCGCAGTAAGAAGATAACGCGTTTCAAGTGCTTTTATTTGGTACAATTCTATTACTTGAAAAAAATGAGATTTTAATTTTTTTTACATTTATTATGTAATCAAATAATATTTATTTAAATAAGCGCAAAAATTACACACACGTCGAGGTCCTTGATACAGCCCACCTCTTGTATTCTTAAGTAGTTACTGTAAAAAAAGGATTCAAATTTTTTTTTCTCTAAGTGCTTTATAAAGAAGGGCAAAAAGAATTACGCACGTCTAGAGCATGTATATTGAGCAACTTGTCTACTATTGTAAACTCGCTCAAAAAAAGGATTTAACTTATTTAAAAATTCATCATTCTACATACAATATTAATTTGGGAAGGCAAGAAGTCTACGCGCGTAAAGGGCGTTCATGCTGCACAGCTTTGTTACTCTCAAATTTTTCTGTAAACAAAAGTAGAATTTGAATATTTTTTCCAACATAAGTGCTGTCTAGGAAAAAAGGTTAAAAAATTATACCTATCAAGGGCGTTTATTCACCGCAACTCTTTAACTTTTAATGAATAAGTGTAAAAAGACGTTAAAATTTTTTTAAATTTTACTACTGAAATAAAAAAATCAATTTGAAATGACAGGAGTTAAAACCTACAGGGTTAATACAATGCAGCTTTTTTGCTTCCGAATTTTTACAGTGAATTTTTTTTTCCAATTTAAAAGAAATATCAAGATTTTATGCGCACTCTATGAAGAATCTTTCATAATAATACGTTTTTTTATATACCAACATTTTTACGTTAAAAAACACTGCAAATAAGAAATAAAGGTACTTACAAATATATTTCCGATGATTCAACCCCAAACATTTGTACTTCATCGATACTGGAAACTCGTCGTCCACGTGAGGTGAGGATTTGTATGAGACCAAAGATGATATTTATGTTGAATAAGCATGCCGTTCTCAGTGAATGAACACTCCTCAGTCCACAAGATCATACTTCTGAAATCAGCATCAGCACGTGCTTAGGCCAAAAAAAACACAGAAATTCACACGGTTCTGGAGATCGCGGAGCAGCAACTCTTGCACGCACCGATAGTGGTACAGGTGTTATAGCGTGACTCTGCTGAAAGTGACGTTTAGCTGGCGTCCTACAGCACGAACTCATGGTTAAGGATAATTCTCTAACATGTCCTCAATTAACATCTCCATTTCTGGCACTAAAACCTCACGTGGGCAACGAGCATCCCCGCGGAAAGTCAAAACGTTGCTTGTTTCCATAAAACAACGGTGACAAGCACTATCGTCTCTGGATTCGAGTGACATCAGCGAGGCCAACAAGCACGATATTGGCGAGCAGCTTCCTTAAAATTTCCACCGGCAAGATAAAAAATTAACCATCTGCGTATACTCATCGACCGCGCAGTTCCGCTCAGCACGATCCATCACCACACTTACAAACGAACACAATATACCACGAAAACGTTCTTGCCCAAAAAGATAAATACAAGGACGAGCGATTTTTCACGAAAAAAAAAAATATCTTAATTAGACTAGCGGATTCTTAAGAAAGTAATTTTGCGTAAACAAGTTAGAATGACCTGCAATAACATGAATTCTTCCATTCAACACGAGTTCAAGTAAGGCACTTTGTGTACCAAGTAAAAATAGACTCCTTTACAATTAAAAATCTTACGTAGATATCCTAATAGGTCAATAAAAAAACCTTATGGTGTTACAATAAAATAAATAAAATTAAAAATTCTAGTTTACATAATTTTTTGTTTTCGTTAAACATGCGAAAAAATTTCTGATAAAAAGAATTGCAAATCTGATTTGTCTGATGTCTCTGATCTGATCTGTTAAGTTTTTAAAAGTCTTAGCGTTGCGCTGAATAATCGCACTCGACTCGTGATTTTTTGCCTTTCTTTTCTAGTATGGTACTGAAAATCAAGAAATATTCAAATCCCATTCTTTCACAGTCGAAATTAGGAAGTAAAAAAGATTTACTGTATCAATGCTTTCAAAGCGCATACTCTCCTCGTTTTCTCTTGTTTAGATTCTGATAAGGTTATTGAAGATTCACAAAGTTCAGATCCTATTGTTTAAAATAAAAGTTTTAAAATTAAAATAATTTTGCTTAGTAAATCCGTGCAACACGCGTTACTTTAGGTTCATATTTTTTTTTAAATTTATTTCACGAAAAAAAAGGTGCGAATGAATCACTCTCTCCATGCTTGACCTTTCTGCCTTTTCCAACTGTTATCTTTATGACTTTTTAGGAGTTCATAAAAACTACAATTTTGATGTTAGATTATTGTACTTAAAAGGTAGGAGATTCGTGTTAAAACAACGTGCTTAATGCGCAAACCTTCTTGCTTTTTTTCATAATTTTATCGTATGGTACTTCAGTTCCCAAAAAATTGAAATTCCATCTCTAAGTAGTGAAAGGTTAAAAGATCAAGAGTTTTTTTGAGTATTCGCGCTTCAGGCGTGAAACCTTCTCGCATTCTGTTTTTTCCTAATCAGACGATAAAATTTTTAGAGAAATGAAAATAAATTGTTTCTTCGTAAAATTTACAGCGAAAAAGAGCTGCGCTGAATAAACGCAGTTGACGCACTTTATCATTTGTCAAAAATCAGCTCTCGGATTTAAATACTTCAGCCTTGATACTTGGATTCCGCGCTGGTGACTGATTAAATCTCTGCAGTCGTTAACCTTGTTCTCTGGCATACCTATTACCCCCTCGCCGTAAAAGAGTTTAGCTATAAGTGGTCATCCATCCACAATGCTTAGTGCACGCCTCCTGAGACTAAGTGCTCTGTGATTGGTGGGATTGATCGATGTTTAAATTAACAATATCTCGTTAATTAAACATCGAATCCAAATATTATACAGAGCTTTTCGATAGCTTTTAATAAGCTTAATTGAGTAGTATAGTTTTATGGGCTCAAAATCAGAACGCCCTGTATACATGCATGCATGACGTGTGTGCTCATTGTATGGGTATAGGTATCTCATCTTACATGTGATGTATAGAACTCGCTTGTCAATCCTTGTTTGTTTTTATGACTGGTCCCTTGAACTTAACATATCAGAATTTTATCACATTTTTAGAATTCTTAAACGCAGCTTTAAAAAAATTAAAGTTTCCTACGTTATCGATCAGGCAGCTGCGATTTTTCAGTCTCATTGCGTAATTTATTTAAAAAATGAGTTGTTTTATAAGAACGAGAGTATTTTTATTATTTAATAAATCAGGTTCATCGGAGAGGTTTAGTTCCGCGGTCGTAGGGATAGCACGCATATACGAGGCGCTCCGCGGAAAGTGTCAAAATGAAAGGTTGCAAAGTGAAAAAAATTGTTCGTAAATGATTAAAAGTGAAAGTAAGTACGAGGTTGTAACTGGACAGTTTTATCCTAGGTAACTACGCGGGGAGCCTAAGGGACGGACAAAAAGTTTAAAAAGTAAGGCATTAGTGGCAGTGAAATATGGCGGACAACGAGATGGAGAAGACGGAAGAGGCAGGTACGAGAGAAAAAAGTAATGGCGATGAGGAAGGAGATAAAGCGAAAAAAAGGAGAGGAAGGCCAGGTAGAGTACAGATTGGTGTGGGAGGCGCTGGAAACATGGAACAGTATTTGAAGCGAGGCACGTTAGTCAGAAGGGAGCTATTCCCGCCGTGAGAAAGTGAGAAGATAGTCTTCATAGAAGCAGAGAACAGGCCAAGAAGGGATACATCGGAGATAGAAGAAGCTACAGAGGACGAACAGTATGACGATAAGTGCATAGTTAATGAGTGCTCGGTGGGAAACAGAAAGAGAGAGAAGAGCAGGATCGTAGCAAAAAGGTATGAGCAGCGTCTACAAGAGGATAAAACAAATAAACAGAGAGGACCTGTGTACAGGGCAGATAGTAAGGGAAACAGAGACGATGCCAGAACCCCAATCCAAGCAAGAAAAAGGAGGGAAAAAAAGGAAGAGGATAAAATAGACAAGTTAGTAAACGAAACAGTCATGGAAAGAATCGAGAGGTTGGAAAGAATTATATTTGATCTACTGAGAGAGAAAGAAGTAATAAATAAATGACATGAAGGTAGTAGGGTCATCGATGTAGGAGGAAAAACAGGAGATGATAAGGAAGGTAGCTGAACAAGCAAAGGAGATCAAGAAATTGAAGGTAGCGTACAAGAGAGTCGAATAGGAGCTGGTAAAGAGAATAGAAAGGCTAAGCAGTAGACAGTCGAAAAACAGTAAAATATATAGAAAAGTGTTCAGCGAAACAACCCGATAAAATGACGGAAAGTAAAAAAAAATATGAATTGGAAGAGAGAAATAAAAGAAAAACTAACATTTTTGTTCAAGGTTTTAGATCAGTCGGTAGAGGTGTACAGCAAGAAATAGCGCAAGTACTAGAAGCAAATCTGCAGATACCAATAAAAATTAGAAGAATGAGGCCGGTAGCATGAGGGTGGCTGATAATGACAGGTGATTTAAAAAACAAAATAAAAATTATGAAAAGAAAGAGATGGCTAAAAGGATCCAAAATCTGGATAGACGACGATTATACGGAAAGGGAAAAAGAAGTGCAGAGGTGGTTAAACGAATTAGGAGAAGAAGCGGCAAAGGATAATGAGAGAGCAAAAATCGGGTAATAGAAAATCAATATCAACGGTCAATGGCTGATATGGTTGGAAAAAGAAGGCATGCTAGTAAGGCAGGAGAACAAGCAGTTTTTTCGGGCACAAGGAAGCAGAAGAGGAGCAGAAGAAGAAGAAGCAAAAGCACGATAAAAATAATATTAGATTAGTTACATGGAACATAGCAGGGGTAAATAAGGTAAGAGAAGTATGGGAATTTCTGAGAGATTTTGATGTTATCATGCTGCAGGAAACGTGGCTGGAGAAAAGCAGGGAGAAATTTGTAATGACTAAACTAGACAGTAATTATAAGTGGTTCTGTAAGGCAGCAATCAGGGAAAACAATACATTAAGGGCAAAGGGAGGGGTGATGGTAGGAGTACAAAGTAATATCAAAGGAACAGAATTTGAAGAATGGGAATTTTGGGTTATACCAAAGGGGATCCGGGTCAAGAAAAATATAACGAATCTAATGATTATGTGTAACAATCTAGGGATCAAGTATGTAATAGAACATTTAGAAAATTTTCTTGAAAATTATGAGCTTAATGATGAAAATATTGTAATAGTGGGAGATGTTAATGCGAGAATAAGGGATCTACAAGGTATAAAGATAAATGATAGTAGAGAAAAAAGAGGATAAAACCGTAAATAGCGAAGGCAAAAACTTGATAAATTTCTGTGATAAATATAGTCTGATAGTAAAAAATGGAGCTACGAAAGAGGACTGGGAGGGAAGAACGACATATGTAAGAGATCGAAGTGACTCCGTACTTGATCTAGTTCTTGAGCTTGATAGAGGAAAGTGACATATGTAAATTGGAAGAAGAATCCAGAATTGAATCGGATTACCTCCCGGTAGTATTTGAAATAGGAAATGAAACAAAGAAAACCGGGGGGGGGGAAAGAGGGGAATGGAGCAAGAAATAATTATATTAAAATGGGATGAGAAAAAAGCAGGCCAATATGAGGAGGCAATGATTGCAAGACCAGGGAAGATAACAGGGAAGGGGATAAGTATATAAGATAGGTGGGACTTCTTAGTTAAAAATATATAGGAAGCAGCCGATGAGTTAGGTATAAAAAAAGCTAGAGTTAAGAGAGCAGGGCAAGAAAATTACTGGGGGAAAGAGTATAATAAACAATAAAATATAGTATGGAAGGCGTTCAAAAAATCGTTTAAGACTAGGGTAGGAAGTGATAAAGAAGTATACAACAGGGAAAGAAAAAGGCTTAGGGAACTTAAAAAGAACAAGATAAAAGAACGGGAGGCGGAAAAGTATTTGAAATTAGAAAAAAGTGAGGGGACGCAGGAATTTTGAAACGCAATAAAAACATTCAGACCAAGGAAGGTGGCGAAAGGGGAAAATATCAAAAAAGAAGAGTGGGAAAAACACTTCAAGCAACTGCTAGGACCTGGAATAGACAATGATAAATACAAAGAAACCAAACCAATGAATAAAAAGGGACCAGCTGCGGAAGAAAGAAATGAGAAGGAAGAAAGCCTGAATAGAGATACAACGGTAATCGAAGTAATTAGCGCGTTAAAGCGAATGAAAAATAAAAAGGCAGCAGGGGAAGATGGAATAGCAGCTGAATTTCGGAAGAATCTACCACTAGATTGTAAGGTAGAACTAACAAATATCATCAACGTAATGTTCAACAAGGCAGAGCTAGCAAAGGGATGGGAAATAGCAAGGATTGCAAGGGGGCACTTCTATCACCTATAATTTATAATATACGCTTCACATTTATATTTATTTTCTTGTAATGAAAAATCCGTCCAATAGACAATTCAAGGATACATAATTTTTTTTATATACACATATACTTCATTTATAAAAAATTCCTATTTGAAACACGAAAATTCAAATTGGAACGCCGCGCGCGGAGAATGTGCGTCTAGTAAGTTAAGAAAACGCTAGAGCGCGTTCACTCAAAGAAGGGAAAAACCACTACTCAAAAGGAAACAACGATAGCATAAAACGCACTAGCGCATAATGTAAAAGGAAGTCCTCTTCCAGCGAACCTGGGACACGGAAACCCACGGTCACCCAAACCTGGAACTCTCTCATGCACCGGTACATTACCACGTCGAGCACAAGGTGAGAGAAGGAGACTGAGTACGAAGGCCAAGAGCTGAAAAGTAAGTTTGCACACCACCTATAGGTAACCCTCCCACTAACCGGTTCCTACTTGGACTTTCGGTGCTCGACCGCTTTAAGCGAGGAGACGACGCATCCCCAAGTAGTCAAGGCACTAGGGTGAGCGATCACGTTCTTAGGCGAAGTTCCTAGGTCAACGACTCGAGCAGTGCTCAAGACACCCAAGGGCCCTAAGAACGACCTAACCCTACGTGACTTGGTAGGATAGGTAGTTACCTAACATTAACCTTCCGTGGTCGTACTAAAAATTCGTGCTTGTCTAACCTAACGTGTCTAAGCGGAGATATTAAGGAGGGAAAATTCAAATTGTAGTTTATGTAAAATTTTCTATTAAACAAAGGCGGATAAATTGTAAGTAAATTCTAAATTATCGAGTATATTATATATTTCCTTTTTTCATTAATAATGTAAATAATCGCGATTACTCAAATATAATTATTACATGTAGAAATTAAAGATGCAATTTACTTAGAATCATATGATTGAATAAATATAAGATAATAAAAAATAAATTAATAGTACTTATTTAAGCAAACCTTCTCCTCCACGTATGATTGCGAGTTCCTTTTTTACATATTAAGATAAAAACTAGAATAATAGCTGTTAAGATTTGAAATCGTTTATATAAACTGAGAGTATTATCTGTACCCCAAAAAGGGGCAGGAATAAATTAAAAAAGATATTAGATTAGAAAAATATTGAATAAGTTAAAAAAAAGATATTAAATTATTATATTAATTAAATTAAGGGAATATTCAGGAGAATTCAATAAAGTAATAATCAATAAACAATTGCTGTATATTGTGCAGGAATTAATTGATTATTCAACAGATACATTTTGAAACTTGATAATAATTATTTTTAAATATTGTATATAATCGGCAATCTGAGCAACTTCGCTCTTTTACACAGGGCAACGAACCCGCCCTCCGACATATAAACACTAACATTGTTTATGTGTTGGTTCTTAATCTTAGAGTTTCCTCGGTACAGATAATATTCTTAGCCAATTATTACGACCACCAATTTACCGGGGTTATACTTAAGGAAAGGGAAGTCGTAGGATATACCCTATATTTAAAGCAGAAGATGAGGCGGATGTTAGAAATTATAGGGGAATAGCGCTATTAGGTGTAGGTTACAAAGCATTGGCCAATATAATAGCGAATAGAATAAGAAACTGGGCAGAAGAGGAGGGTAAGATCAAAGCAAGTCAGGCAGGATTTAGGGGGAAAAGAGGAATGAGAGATCAAATATCCATTCTAAATAGTCTAGTAGGTAATAAACTGAAAGAAAAAAAAGGTAAAATATACGCAATATTCATTGACTTTAAAACAGCGTGTGATGTAGTGGATAGAAGAATTTGAACAGAAAAATTAGAGAATAAAGGGGTAAATAGAAACGGACGAGAAGTAGATGTATAGGGGAGAGGAATTAGAAATAGTGAAGAAGTACAGGTATTTATGCTTCTGGTTTAATAAAAAGAATAACTTTAACTTTCATACAAAAAAGGTATTTGAAAAAGCCCGAAAGACGATGAATAAAGTATGGGGAGTATATCAAAGAGCAAGGGTAGGGGACTTGAAAAAAAGATCTACTTGCTTGATACAATAGTGATGTCGGCATGCCTGTATGGGGCTGAAATCTGGGGATGGGAAAGTAGAGAAAAAGTTGAAAAGATACAAGGTAGGTAGGTCAAAACAGCAATGGGGGTAAACATAAACACGCCGGATTACACATGGAGGCTAGAGGTAGGAAGGAGTAGCTGGAGCATAGAGGTAATAAAAAAGAGGGGGATTATTTAATTGAAATACTGAAAAAAAAGGAAGATAGATGTGTGGCAATATGCCTGAAAGAGGGCTAAGAGGAATACTAAATGGCAACAGTTCGAAGTGGGCGAAAAATTTGCTTAAGGCTTGGCAGTAAGTAGGATATGAGACACTGATTAAAAAGATGTATGAAAGGGAGGAGATCGAGAATATACAGGCACAAATAGCAAAGGGTACATTAATAAGAATTAAGCAGGAGGTTCAATAGGATTGGGGAAAAGTTGACAAGTCTACATATAACGTAAACTATAATATTTATTAAATATGATATAATACCGGGCAAATATTGAGAGGAAAAAACAAATGCAACGTTAAAAGAGCAGTGGGAAAGAATGAGATGTGGAAACGTAGGCAAAAGCGGGAATAAGGGGTATGAGGATAGTGTGTGTAGACTATGCAAGGTCAAAGAGGAGAATCGAGAGCATGCATGGAACTGCGAAGTAGCCAGGGTAAAACTAAAAAAGAAGTTAGTGGAGGGAGTGGATGAACAAGGACTAATGGGAGAGGAAAATTAATCAATTCTGAGAACTAGAGAGTTACTGATGGGGAAGATAAGGACAGAGATGTGTCTTTTTAGTAGAGAGTTTGAAGAACTACTAAGATCAAGAACGGAATCAGGGGATAAGGGGTAAGAAAGTACAAGACTTAGAGAAAACCAAATAGCAAAAAGACTAAGACTAAAAGTATAGTAGAATAATAGAATACTTGGTGACGACATTAGGTGATAGGGTTGAAAAAAGATAAATAGTGACAGAAAACTAAATTACGTAATGGAAATGATGATATATGATGTTATAATACAGCGAAAGAAGGAATGCGATGTAATGTTATTTAGTTATAAGAGGCGAAAAATATATCGGGAAAGTAAAAAGATAGTAATTGATCTGCACTTAAAAACAAATAAATAAATAAACAAATATAAATAAATAAATCAGGTTCATCGTGCGATTAATAAGCACTTGCATAAATGTATGTTTTTTCTCTAACAGCAAGTTATCACACTTTTTTCTTCGGACAATTATCACGTTCTGAGTTTATATTTTCTCGTTTTAACCAAATTAGCATTTCTTCGGTAAAAGTTGTAACTTTCGTTTTTAGCTTATCACGGCATAATAAAAAAAAAAGATCTAAGTTAATCATTTGTCACTTAAAGATGTTATTGTTTGTTGCTACCTGTAAACAAACATCATTGATAACGTAACAATCTACTGTTATAAAAAGTTAAATTCATCAAACCAAATATTCGAATAATTAAACCATACATTAAAAAAGATTTGACTTGTTCAAGACGTTCTGTGTAAGTAATAACCTTTTATTTGATTTATCTGCCCAGTGGGTTGTTAAGTAAAAAGTATCTGAAATATTTTTGGCCGCCATATTTCATTACTTTCACAAGACCATTTACATGTCGATGGTAATTATTTTTTGTGTAATCCCTATATCCAGTGAGATGTGAAAAAAAAAATAATACACCATTTTGTTTCGGTCCCTACATTAGATTTCTAATAACTTTTTACTGTCTATGATATTCAAGCGGTGTGGAGTGCGATTATACCCAAAGACTGCAGCGTTTAGAGTCAAGTTCCACATGTTTTCCAGAAGTCCCGTGTCACATATGAGAGCTCGGACTTTCACTTGGAGAGTTTTGTTCAGTCTTTCCGACGTACCATTCAATTCGGGGGTATCCGGACAGCTCACTGGAAGTTCAGCTCTAAGGCTGTCCAGTACTTTTCGAGTGCCCTCCCCCCCGTAAATTCTGTGCCCTGGTCTGACCTCAGATGACAGACTGTAGTATGATACCCTAGAAGATTTTACAGCCTTTGACGAAATTTCCCAGACATTCACCCGTATCACTTTTGTTCTTCATGGGGTACGCCATTACAAATCTCGAGAAATCTTTAAAGAACACAGTAATAAATCTGTATTTTTTTCGGAAAGGATGCCAGACTTATTACTCCTACTGTGTCCAAATGAATAATCTAAAGTGGTCTGTCTGCTCTTCGTCGCACGGAGGGGAAAGGCAGTTTCTGGGACTTTGTTTTAAGACAGACGTCACACATCCTTATTTCGTCACTAAAAACAGCTTCTTTCAAACTTATTAATTCCGGATATGCTTTCTGCAGCTCTTTGAGATATCCCAATGACGCATGTCCCCACCTGACATGCCATAACATAGCCCCGTTATTGTCTTTGAACATTTTATATTTTTCAGAAAACGGACTTTACCCTTCATTTATTAGTTAATCTCGACGGTCCCGACATCATGAAACTTTCTATGTTGTATCAGAAATACATCGTCAAAAGAACTGCCATCTAGATCTACCCTTCCGATGGAGCTCTCCGAGTTATTACTTAAATTCATGCTTTCCGGAGCTGAATTTTCAGGACTAGCCTGTGCTTCTGACTCTGCCGTTAGTATTTTCATTCTTTTATCACTTTCGATCTGTCTTGGATCAAACTTTTTTATGCTATCCGATTTTATGAATTCGACTGTTTAGTACAGTTTTTGGTATACTCCTGATATCCAGACATTTTCTGTTTAGGATCGAAAATGCTAATTTCTTTATCGTCTAAATAGATGGACAGACCCATGTCAGCAAATTTACGTAAGGAGAGTAAATTTCCGATCAAGTCCTGAGCACAAACTACTCCGTTTAACTCAACCTCGTTATTACTATTTCTAAGTAAGAGACTTCCCACTTCCTCTGTTCTTAAATCTGCAGATGAGTCCAAGTTTGCACATTTAATTGTTCCAATTTTTCTTCTGTCAAGGTTTTTAAATAATTTTCCCGACTTCGTAAATTGGTCGGTTGCTCCCAAATCAGCGATAAATTTAATTTCATCAGTCTCATCCGATTCTAAATTATTTACCCAATCTGCAGAGTTTAAAAACAAAGTTTTGAAAGGCTTGATCAATGTCAGTGACTCACCTTTATTTGAACCCAACTTTGTTCTTTGTTTGGTTTTTCTTTAGTATTGCGGTCCTGGTCAGAAACTTTCAGTCTTTTGAAATCTTTTCCATCTCTGACGTTGCTAGAGTCTCTTTTCTGCCCAAAACCTCGGAAATTTGAGCGGCCCCGATCTCTGCCACGACTGCACTTCTCGTGGGCTGGCATGTCATTTACAAAAATGCCACAAGTGTAGCACTTTTTAAGCCCAGTTCCAGCCTTCGGGCATCTATCGGCCATATAGTCCCAGTCATCACAGTTGAAGCAACGAAGGCGATCCTCGGGCCATGACGCTGTCAACGTCGCCCCAGGCCTTCCAACTCAACCTTTAACATGTACGACATGAGATTTTCATACATCATACCCTTTTCGTCTCTATTTTGCATTTTAAGCGTAAAGTCCGTCACCTGCACGCTAAGTGCCATTCCTACTACGGCGGTATAAAAGGCATCTCGCTTTTCTTCTTCAGAAAAGGGATCAGACGTACTTGTAATCTCACTTTTCCTTACCAATTCTTCAAATCTTTCAATTGTTTTCCTTTATTAAATTTAATTTCGTGAAATTTTTTCCGAATCGCGGCCGTCATGATAGGCGTTTCTCCCCTTTTAAAATCTTTCAGACTTTCTAAGACTGCAATCGAGTCTTGTAGTCGCAATATCACAAGATTATATCTCTCAGCTACTATGTTCAACAGTATTTCTCTAACTTTAAACTTATCATCACGAATCACGTCTTCATTTATTGACTAAGCTTTTAACCGACGGATAAATAATGTACAGTAGTCTTTTTGATCGGAGTTCTGACTTCAATTTATCATGAGAGACTTTAAATTTAAGATCTTTGGTTAGACTATACTTAAAGAAACTATGAGATTCACGTCTGAGTCTAGAATTATTCGTATTTGAAATGATTGTAGCAATAAGTTCCGCGCCACTTTGAGATATGTTGTATGCGTTTGTTTCGTCGAAGAAAGTTTTTAGTTTTTCTTTTGAGCTCACCTGATTTCTTTCGGGTCTTGGCGTAGAGTGTGAGGGGGGACCGTAGTTGGCCAGTACCTCGAGTTTTACGAGCCTCTTATTCCATCTGTTCAGCCTTTGGTCGAAATTTTGTAGGACCGTATAAAATTCCTTTCTTGCCCGCTCTCCTTCCTACCGTCTCTCTTCTGCCTTATTTCCTCTCTCTGCAGCCTTCCTATTCTCTTCCTTCTGCTTTTTTAACATCCTGTCAAATTAAGCCATTAGACTTTCTAGTCAGCGTGTTAGATTATTTTCTGAAAATTTAGAAATTTTATTTTCGTCTAAGTCGACGGTCATTCATTTACAGCCTTCGATTATTAGTATTTATTTCGCACTATTTCTACTTTTTTTATGTTTGGTCGAGAAGTTTTCCCTGTACTCAAACCGAAAACGGTTTCTGCTTCTTTATCCGACGTGTTCTCCATGCCTACCTTTCCATCTAGTTTAAATTTCTCGTCACGTTTTCTGCCATTACCGATAGCATTGAGAGCATTTGTATCAGACATTTTAAAAGCCGACTTTATCTCATCAACTGTTTTATTCACATCAACCGACTTTACAGATAATCCAGGTTCATTTCGAGCAGAATTTCCTTTTTCCTAGTCTTCCTTCAAAAGATCTGCTGATAGTGTTAGTTTTCCACCCTTTGGGTCGAGAAAATTCAGCAAGTATAAAATGTCGTTTCCAATCAGGAACTCTTAAACATAACAAATAGCAGTAGCCTTTATAGATTTAACCTAGACCACCGGACACAAGTCGTTTCTAGTTATCCGGCCCGGTGCACACAAACGTACTTGAACACAAAGCACTATTGTATGCTGGGCACCTACACAGCCCTGCGTGACCGAACACAAGTCTTACATGACTGTGTACGTTACAGCAAAAAATTTCTTAAAAAATGTGTATAACACACCTTTAACATTGATGACTTCATGCCCAACGTGTAACCTGATACCACTATCATCCACCGATATAATAATTTCCAAACCTCATGCATTCAGCCTCACATGCAAATAAATACCATGACAGACTCTAGATAGTGCATCGAATGTCCACTAATCTAAAATATTTTTGCTGCCTTTTATACCGGAAATATTTAATGAACTATCTCTGACTTTGATTTAATACGAAACATCTGCCTTTATAGTATCAATCCCGGAGATTTTATGTAACAGCCTTTCTGTCTTTATTTATAGCAAAACAAAATACTAACCGGGCACGCGCACGGTTCCCATAGAGGAACGCGAGAGAGAAATATTTCGTGGTTCAAAGTCGTGCAATGCTGTACAATGCACGCGAAAGAGATCATGTGGTCTAATGTTAGTAAGATGGAGAGCGAGCGCTTTCTCTCTACTCATTACTTCTCCCTGTCTTTTTTCCGCACATTCCAAGAAAACTGAGCACGTGCCTAAGGCGCTATTGTCATAACATGCGAGTAAAGTTTTATTTACTTAATTCTTTATTTATTTTTTTTCCGAGTTTTTCAGAAACTTGCTGACCTTCTCCCGTTGGACTGACTCTCAATATAGCACTGTCTTCGAGATTCAACACAAAACGTTTAATGATTAATAAGAGGACTCCAAGAACAGTGAAAATGATACGAAGAATTAATAAATCCAAGGGCTTACTGTTCAGTCTTTTATTCAGTTGACAACGTTTCGACTGCACTTAAGGCAGTCCTATTCAAGTCTAAATTATGTAGAGTAACGTCCACTTAATATTAAATAATATCTATATCTGCTCTAATATAACCGACTGGCTTTTAAGCGGTCTGAATATAATCTGACTGATGACAAGCTGTGTTTGCCGCCTCAGGTGATTCTGGAGGCAACACCATTGCCGCGGCCTCATCATCGATCTCGGTCATCGGGAGCTCCTCGTTCTCTAAGGTCGCGATCTTCTCGTTCTACTCCTCGGCCAGAGCTGGTTTCTTGTTGACCATTTTTCTCCCAGGGACACGAAAAGGAAAAAGACACGAGAGAAAAGCGCGGTAAAGCGTGCTGAGGCCCATAACCTGAAGGGTTATGGCTTAAGAAAAATGAGGAGACGACTGAGCAGATTTAGTTAGACAAAATATAATAAAATTTTTTTTAGCTACCGTAAGTATTAAAATGTACATATATAAATTACAAGCTCAGATGTGTAAAACCTGTCAATGAAATCATAATTTTTATCACATTAAAGTAAAATTATCCTATAAAAAAAACTCTTATGGAGTGTGCGAAAATAGAAAATGTGGTTTTTTCGTACTGTATGAAATAAGATCTTGTTAAGAATTTAATCAAAATTACAAATTAGGGAATTGTTCCATCAATCTTATTAAAATACTAATCTTGAATGTATGAATCGAAAGAAAAAAATTGTTTAGTTGTTCAAAATGAAACTGTATAACGTATGGAGAGATTTAAAAAAATGTAATTGTTTGAATTTTCCCTAAGTAAAACTAAAATATGTGTAAGAATATTTTTTTCACCTGAATAATACAACAATCTGCTTGAAAACGTCAAGAAATCGTCAAGAGGTATGACAACCTTAAAAAGCTATGACGATTGTTTTTCCCAAGCCATCGTAACAATATGAAAAAGTAATCCTTCTGAGTCCCGAATCATTGACATCGGTCAAAAAGTCTGAGATCACACACATGCAAGCATACAAATACGCACATAAAGATTTATATGATCTACCAAGTATTTAGTTAGTTATCAATGTTACTATCATTCAAATTATTACCTTTAAAATTATGAATTAGCCTTGCCAGCTATTAACATAACTATTAACGTAATAAATTATTTAATAGTCAGTTGTTGCGTAGGATTCTGTGTACGTGACACAGTATTAAAAATATAATTTTTTTAACGTGCCCGAAAAAAAAGTGTTGACAATATTCATAAATTAAAATGAAAGTTGCAATAAGAAATTGAAACAGAATACTGAATTATATAAAAAAAAAAAAAAAATCCAATGACAATCAGAATTGAACCCCTAATCGCCAAAATATGTCGTCGAAGGCATAAGCCCTACCCACCTCAGCTATTCAAACTTCAGACCTCATATAACCTAAAGTCACATATGTTCATTGATACCCTCCGGAGCTTGGCCTACAGTTCATAGCAATTATAAGTAAAAATAATAATTTATATTTAAGGTGCTTATAGCCATACTATCAACCTCAAAAAATATTTCAAGCTAAATATTTTTTTCAACGTACTTTGATACGCAGTACCAAACGAAAATTCAAAGTATAATGCCTTGAAAGTCTGATCTTCCAATTGCGTAAACATTTATTTGTATGATTTAATTTTCGAAAAATAATATGGCTAGCCTCTCTTAAGCTTTCATATGTTATAGAGAATTGTTAAATGAAAGAATAGGTTTTTTATTTTATAAATATTAGATGTGAAATCTTTTTTTCTTCTTTATTTTCCCTTAATTATTAAGACCTTATTGAAGAAGTTAGTATATAGCGAGAAAGACTCGTCGCTTTTTTTCGCTATGATATACGCAGGTATATAGTTATATAGCTGTAGTCGGCATTTCCATGCACCACTCCTCTTTCCGTATAGGCACATATTCAGTATACCCCTTCCACGCGTCTCCAAAGTATGTGCCTACATGCCTATTTCCACGCGAATCCGTAGGCACACACTTGGTGTACCCCCTCCACGCTTTTCAAATAAAAAAAAATGTGTGCCTGGTTCGACCGCGTGGCCGCGACGGGGCGCTCGAAAAAGTGGCCAAAAGTGAGCTCGCGCCGTAGCATTGCAGTCAGCAATCTCTCTACTAATCTCTGCTTTCATATTTATATCTATAACACAGTGAAACTACTGTTCTAACATTTTCTTAGCAAAATTATGATAAAAATTTTGTTTTTGTTTTTGATATACTACTTTCAACGCTTTAACAACTGATAAAAAAGAATCCCACACATTTCAAAATCATACAACTGTACTGTTCTGGACATGAAGAAAATAATAGTATTTTTTGAACAGAATCTTGCATAGTATGACTTTCATATTTACATACAGTACACAATGAAACCAAAGTTTTTAGATTTCCTTAGCAAAATCGCGACAACTTTTTTACACGTTTTAAAACTTTGTTTTATAAAAATAAAAATAAACATAATAGGACTTTGAAGCGTGCAAGTTAAAACTTTTTTTTTTTTTCTTGCCAATAGATTACTTTTAACGCTCAATTAACAATTTCTGCTAACGTTAAAAAATTCTGATCCATGAAAGTCAATATAATAGCACTCTAAAGCATGCAGCGTTGTGACTTTTTTTTTTTTTTTTTTTTTAAACCAAATTATGCCAACAATTTTTATGAACATAACATTTTAACATTTTAAAACTATAATCTACAAAAATGAATGTAATAGGACTTTAAAGTGTGCAACGTTAAAACTTATATTTTTTTTATTTTTATTTATTTATTTTTTTTTGTTAATGGATTATTTTCAACGCTTAAACAACAATTTCTGTAAACATTAAAACATTCTGATTCATAAAATTCAATATGATAGCACTTCAAAGAGTGCAGCGTTGAGACTTAATTTTTTTTTTTTTTTTTTTTTTCGTAAATAAATTATGACAACAATCTTTATAAACATTTTAAAACTTGGATCTATAGAAGTAAATGTAATAGGACTTTGAAGTGTGCATCGTTGCAACTTACTATTTTTTTTTTTTTTTTTTTTAAACCAAATTATGCCAACAATTTTTATGAACATTTTAAAACTTTAATCTACAGAAATGAATGTAATAGAACTTTTAAAGTGTGCAACGTTGAAACTTATATTTTTTTTTTTTTTTTTTTTTTGTTTACTTGATTATTGCAACAATTTTTATAACCATTCCAAAGCTTGGATCTATAAAAATAAATATAATAGGACTTAAAAGTGTGCATCGTTGCAACTTCCTTTTTTTTTCTTTTTGTAACAAAAGGCTCTTAACGCTTTAACAGCTTATAAAAAAGCTTTAACAAATTCTAAAATTATAAAACTGTACTCTTCTGCAGATATAAGAGTTCAAACAATAATTTACGTGTATTGGCAATAATAATGCGGTAAGGCATTAAAAAGTAATAAATAAAAATTACTACGGTGAATATGAAGCAAAGTCAGCTTGTGTTAACACAATAAACTATAAAAGAATATCAAAATAAATTTTTCACTAGAATACGATAACGATATAACAATAACCTATATCACCTAAAAATGAAACATAGTTTAGACGAGATGTATACGCACTTACAAATAACTTGGAAATAGAAAATTACTCAAAACGTTACAACTATCTTAAAATACATTTGCACACACTAATATAGTAAACATACTTACATATATGCTCATATACAAGCTTTACACAAATACACGCCTACGTACGTACGTGCACATACTACACACGGAACGCATTATACAAAAGTTATGTAATACAATACCATACATTGACCATATGCATCTGATAATCGGCCGTTTATTCATACAAACTTATTCCGTGTGTAAAGTACTTACAGTTGAGTGTATTAGGTTCAAGAGGATTGGATTATTAAAAGTATAAACAACAGAATTAATAAATAAACGGTAGGTAACGTTTTACTGGTCATTGACTGCCTATAATTTGCATTAGTAAATCGTTATTAAAACGTGCAGGCAGTAATGTTTGTCTAATCGTTAGAGGCTGCTTATCAATAAGTAATTAATTAGTATTATCTTATGATTTATGAATATTATATAATATTAGAATATTCTACCACCACTTCATCAACGGTAAGCAAATAACGTACTTCCGCTCCCTCAAATTGTTTACATAATTAATTGACAACCCTTCTGTATTATGATATAATTTTTTAGAAACTGAAAATAAACTGCCATTATATCCAGTGTATCTTTTGGATTGCTGCAAGCATCAAATTTCAACAGATGTATTATGTCAATCGAATGTAGATTTAAATTAAAGATCAGTGTGTGATAATATAGCTAAATTAGTAAAGTAAAGCACTCTTATTTATCGATAATAATTTATTACTGAATTTCGTAATAAAGAATTGTTATTAGATGCAAATTAAAACATAAGCTCATTAATTTACGTATTACAGTTTGAAGAAAATGATCCAGATCATGATGTAACTATTACATCTAAACCTAATCGACAGTATTACCTTTTAGAAGAGCGCCGATTAAACGGAAGAACTTTTTACTATAACAAGACTGTGGGTGTTATATCGTAAGAAAAATTCAAGTAGATTTTTTTTTCGTCATTTTCAAAAAATTACACGAAATGAATAAAATTAATAAAAATTATCGAAAAAATTCAGTAAAAATCACAGTGCTGGTATGGCTAATGTCACTTAACGAACCAAGGATGTTTTCGGTTGAGTTAATAATTTAAGTCTATTAAAAGAAATTATTAATCTTAGTTCGTAATCGTGCTAAGATTAGACATTTTGAATCTACTATAACTGAAGCTTTGACTTTTTTAATTAAAATTTTCACTATTTTAACATTTATTTTCATTGAATTAACAGTAATTGTTCATATCCCAACATTATACATCCTGTGCACTATGCAGCAAGGTAATTTGCGCTATGATTTTCTTGGTAATTTTTGTAAAGTTTCTCGATAAGTGTATTAAATTATTTTTAAGCCGAACACTTATAATGGTAATTAAGTATTATTCATTTTTTTAAATCTCCTTAATTTTTTAATACCATAAATCGATGTTCATAGTATTTTATACATCACAACGATAAAAACTTATTGTGTACCATCAAAATAACAGTAATAAAATTTAGTGAATTTAATATTTTTTGTAGGTATTACAGATGCAGGAACAAAAAGTGTAATGGTGAGGCAGAAAAATTGGACACAGATAGTATCTTACATTTATCAGTCGACCATTCACAATTTTGCAAGCGAGATAATCTAAAAGAATGCATTGAAATGCGAAAATATATACGTTAACAATTAAGTCAAAAGTATTGGAGTTTCAAAGAGTTATACAAAGATGCGTGTAAAAGGCAAGTTAAACTTAAGAAGAAATTATAATTTGTAGGAAAGATTACGTCACCATAGATATATACTAAAGAGTAGGTGACTTTTGAGTCTGTCTATACAAGTGATAATATCAAAACGTTAGAGAAAAATCGCATTTCACTTCCTCGCTCTGTTTTTGTCTTTCTGATCAACGTGATTGGCTGCTCTGCCCCCTCCCCCCCCCCACTCGCCCATTATTTGTACCACCAATTTCAACAAAATCGAGCGATTGCTTGGAATGTTTTCTTGTTCTATTTTCAGCTAATGAGAATTTTATTAACGTTTACTTACTTTTATTGCTCATACCTTCAATTATGTTAAGAGTTAGTTAATGAAATTGCTTTTTGTTTGTAACTGGACGTTCACTAAGCGAAACTACACGATATAATCTAAGCTTCATATTCATTGTATTCCACGCACACTTGAAAATATTTTTTTCTAGTTATCTAAACGCAAGTTATAAGGTCTCCCTTGCCACTTTAAGACCGTCAATGAAACGTTGGAGACTAGAACATTTTCCTTCTTGTCCTAAGATAATCGATCTGTTTGCCAAACAGCTATCTGAACAAAAGTATTCGACAATCTTGTTGTCTAATCATTCAGTTATAACGGCACTAACTGTCACTGATGTAAATGGCAATAAATCAATAATATTTTACGACCGCGAATTTATTTTAGAAAATTTCAACGAAGTTTAACATCTTTTTATTGATGGGACATTTCAGTGCAGACCCAAATTGGACGCATGCCAACTCTTAAATGTTATGGCAATAAAATCTGGACACGTATGTATATATATATAATTCAAAAAGTAACAACTAAAATCTACACCGCACTAACCACTCTACAATAAAGTTTTGATACTACGAAAAAATTTTTCCAGTCGTGTTAAGTCTTACTTATTAGGAGATCTACCGAGGACATATTATTTATCTTGGTATTATAGCTGTTGTGAGTCCTTGAAAAATAACCTATTGGAAGTCTTATTAACCAGCGCGAGCTACTCAGTATATAAAGTACTGTGTGCTGAAAAAAATGTAGCTTAAAATTTTTTAATTTTAAATAGATAAGGACTATGTATCCAAAAAATTATTTTTTATACTATATTAAAATAAAATATGTCAAAATAGTTAGTTTTTCTTTGCCAAATAAAATAAGTATGTCCTACGAGTCCGAAGTTTTTTTAAAATAACTTTTTTTAAACCATTATATGTGCTTGTCTATTTTCACCTGTATTATCAGGAATAACAATTAACTTAAGTTTTAGACTCTTATTTTTGTCTGCCAAATATATTATTGTTAGTATTACAAAACATTAATGAAATTATTAAATATTATAAAAACAAATTGCAGTAGTAAGTTTATTAAAAAAAAAACAAAGTTATTCTACCGCAGAATCATACGTATCTGTATTTCAAGAAATTCTGAAAATATTACCTGTCAACAAATTGAAAGTAACTGTGTCTGATTTGGAGCTAGCGCTCAGAAACGCCATTAATTCCTGTTTTACAGAACACGGTCAACTCACGGAGTGTATTTTTTACCATGATCAGGTAATCAAAATACATTATATAATATAACATAACTTTCTTTTGACCACTCTAAAGCTGTTTTCTTTTTTTGATGGTTAAAATCATGAACGAAGGCACGCTCATTACAAAACATCATATCGATTTTTTAAGTATTTCCAAGTAGTAAAATATCATTGTCGTGGTAACTGTAGTATGCACTATTGAAAATCTAATTATTTTTCTAATGATGTTCAAAGAATTACAACGTCTTAAGTTACCCAAGTAAACATCAATATCTATTTATCTTTCCTCTAACAATTACAATTATATAAGAGTACAAAGTCATCATATACCTGAGCTTTTCTGCTATCATAAGGGTATTAAAACACTTTTCGTACAGAGTTCTTAATTTTATCGGTAACTGAATGATCATAAAAGTCACCAAATTTTTTAATTAAGTTGATCTAAAGCAAGATTTTGCAACAATGTTAGAAAAATGTTTGCCATGTAGGATGTTTCCGAGCATGTGTTTTATTAAATTATGAATTTACTAAGATTAATGTGTACGTGTTACTGAGATCATTTTTTTTTATTTTTAAAAATTGTTACATATTTATTCATTTATATTCATACATTTTGCAGTGTATTTTAAGAAAATTAAAACCGTTAAAAAAGTTTATGGACAGTGATCCAGAATTTCGTAAATGGATTTATGGAATTCTTGCTCTTGCATTTTTACCATCTGAAAGAATAAAAGAAGGGTTTCAGTTTATAAAAACAGCAATGCCATAGAATTACAAACGTAGACTCAGAAGCATTGGATTCTTCAAATACTATACTAAACAGTGGCTCAAAATAACTACTCCCGAAGGTTATAGTGTGTATGGACTTCTAAAGCGTGCTAACAACATAAATGAAAACTTTAACAGCCAATTAATCGAAGATATGGGAGTAAGTCCTTTGCCTTATACATTTTTACGTAAGTACCTTTTATACCATTTAATGAGCACTTGTAATCACTTCTGCTTTGAACTCGAACGCATTATTGTCTAATATTTATTAGAATATTGAGAGCTGGAAAATTGTCACATTCTACTATTTTAAGGAGGTTCTGGCAAAAACTAAGAAATGTTTAATATCTCTGAAGAAAATAAGGTTCTTCTCAAAAACATTGTACGTGCGTATTAATGTTCCAATATTTTTATGTAGACGTACGTACATTCCAGGAAAAAAATCATTTTATTCCACAATTTAACATAGTCACTAATGAAACGTTATTAAATGTAACGCTTTAAAAGATTTTTCATGTGATTTTTTTATTTATTTATTTTTTTTGTATTGATAACACAGCATATTTTTAATTACGTGCATTGCAAAAAGAAGAAATGTTTTTAAAAAGTTCTGAGTTATTTAAATGGCAGTTGGAATACAAATTCATTATTCACCCCTATAAGAGTGTATGTTAATTTGAAGAATTAAACATTTTTTACTCAAAAATACGTCTAGGTAATTATATTTGAAAAATTCATACGCATGCATCAATTACGATATTAAGAAGAACGTAATTTTTTTATCGTTATTTCACATTTTTTTTGGTTTTTGTGGTACCTCCTTGAACAACGCTCGACTGAGAATTTCCTATATATAATTGTGTAAAACATTGATAAACTTATTATGTCTACAATATACAATTACATGCAATAATTTGCACTAAAATCTATTAAGATGGATCTAAGATGGAAAGAATATTTTGATGACTCCTTAAATTCTTATAACTTGAAACGCTTATTAAACTTAAATTTTCTTTCTATTAAAATGAAATTTTTATCTACGATTAGCAAACAAGACTATCAATAATTCAGACACGAATCCATTCTTAGACCATGTTTCACCTCCCGTTGACAACCTTAGACATACTTTCTATCCCCTAGCCCTTGGAAAACTAACGTAGATTGTTATTTTCACATTAACTTAATCATATATATTACTATTTCTTAAAAGCTGTGTTTCACAAAATAATTTTATTATAAAAATGTAATTATATAATATTTTAGGGACTAAAAATTAGGTAAATTTTTTTTACGCCTAGTTTAATGTTTTAACAATAATAAATGGAATGCAATATATATATTATTTTTTAGTTTATTAACAAATGCACTCCTTTTTTCTATCCAAAAATTAATGTTTGTAATTATCGGCATAGCAATTCCAGATGTTGCAAAGTGACCAACTCAATTTTTATTTCTAGTGTTTCTACGTTATACGGCCAGAGCGAACAGCATTCGTTTGAAAATACGATCTTGTTTTGATTTTTGGTATTCATTTTAAAATTAGTATTAATGGTCATGTAGACAAGTCCTCACTATCTCTATGCATCACTTAATTAAAAGTCACAGTTTTTGTTTGTAACTTTCCTTTTCCTTACACCTAGTAACACATTTTTTGTATTGCCCCTAATTGTAATAAGGCCAGCAAAATTAAGAAATTTTCCAATTATTTTGACCAAATCGCATTTCATCATTGTAATGATGACGCAATCTGTATTAAATGAGCTCTGTTGCATTAACGAATTATTAAAGGTAGATTGAAATTACATATTGTGTTTTATGTAGCAATAAAGTATGTTTTAAAAAATGTGCTATATTTAATTACTCGTTCAAATCATGATCTCAATAAATGTAATTGGCAGTAATAAAAACATTTTTTCCAGTTAAAATACGAGATATAATTGACATGGCTCAATGTCAGATTGAGCAAAGACTTAATTTATGCAAAGTAAGCTCATTACCAAAGTATGAGACCCAATTCAAAAGCGTAAAGATAGAAGAATGTAATTAATCATTTACAATATGAATATTTTAAACTCCTTAACTGAGGCAGTGAACATATAAAATATTTAAATTGCTAATAGTTTCAATACTTTAGTAGAAAACGTTCGATATTATTAGCAATAGCAGCTATGTGCTACTGAAAGGTGATGATACACGAAATGACGTCAGCGCAAGAAGTGGCTGCCAACGTAAACACAATGAATGCAGCCAAGCATATATTACCTTCAATGTCTAAAACCTAACTCATACATGACAAATGTTCCGTAAAATAATTTTATTATACCATCTCTAGGGTTACTCAATTCCGAATTTTTTCGTGTATTATATCATAGGGTTTAGCCATCAACACTTTATACTTCAATGATATGTTTAAAGTATAAATCATTTCATATACGATACAACGTTAAATGACAAGACTTGAAGCAGGGGAGCTTGCCAGTTTGATCCAATGGGTATCGCTTATTAGAGAACTGTACCCACAATGCATAGTACGAATCACAATGCAAATTAAAAATATGGTAGTCATATAATAACGATAATGTTCAAAAACATTTTAGTAAAAACGTATACAACTATTATTTTTAGTACGCTAAAAATTATTCTGCATGAAGATTTATGTATCTACAGTCACTAATAACTTTATTCGCTGTAAATTATATTACATAGAAAAACAGTATTGCAATATAATAAGTTTTGATCAGCTAATTTATTTAAAAATAAGTTTTCAAGATACAGTGCTACGCTACTCTACATCAATTGCTCTGTTACATCTTCGAAACCAGGATATGTTTCTCATGTTGAATTAGACTTGGAACCTGAAAAATATATAATTACTGGGAGTTAATGGTACCACTCAGCAGTGCTGTTTAGTCTTAAATTATTACGTGATTGGTTTGTTACATAAGTATTAAAAAGTCAAAGTAAAATTTTTTGATAAGTTAACAGCTTCAATAAACAATAACAGGGGCTTCAATAAAACTATTTCTTTTCTCCTACCATTTTAAATGTCAGACGAAAAATAGTAAAATGACTGATCCAAAATAAATCGTAAAATACGAGATAAAATGTTTTCAAAAGCTATCCAAGGGTTTTTCTTTCTTTCTCTCTCTTTCTCAAGGGTATGACTTTCATGGTATTAACTATTTTTCTAATCCGTTTAATATTCATGGAGATTGCTAAAAAATTGAGATGTTTAAGTTTGAATACAGCGTCCATTTTTTGAATAATATTGTTTCGTACGTCTTTGAAAATATGTTTAAAAACCTACAGAGTCCAAACCACATCCTATCGAAGTCTTTCAACTTGAGTTTATAATTATGTTTTTGTTAAAAAAAACCCAAAATATTCAACTGTATTGAAACTCAATCCATATTTATATAATTATTTCATTATGGTTTATACTTATTAAAAGTTTTCTTATATCGTTAAAAATTTTTGTGTTATTGCAAATTAAGTAACAGGTGTGGCAGGTAGATTTTCTACAAACATTCTATACTTATGTTTATGAATTTTTATGTTAAATTTGTACTCGATGTCACGAAGGTTTCAATATTTAGAATCTTTGTAACTTACGGCATTCCTTATTTACGAGCTTTAATCTATTTAACATACGTCAGCTGGTCGTATTTTACTAAAATGTATTATGAGGTAATTTATAATTTCCAAATAATTTTGTCGTATAGGTCTCAAATTTTTTTTATTATTTATTGTTACTTTTTTTCGGGATTCCGCGACAGCCTTCCCTGGGTCTAGTCACGAGGACCATACACTTACCTCGTATGTGTGAGGGTGTTATTGCCACACCCGTTATCCTCTCTTCGTAATATCTCGCACGAAGTTGTCTTAAAAATGTGTCATACTTTCATTTTGTCAACATGTGTAGGATACTCTAAATGACACATATGTACAAAGTTCTTGTTATTCACATTATTCTTTACTGTAGCCAAAAGAGTTTTCTCACTGCTAAGCAACATTTATTTAAGAATTTCATCATTTGTACTAAACGTATGCCATTGAATTTTAATAAATTGTAATAAATCGTATATAATAATTATATTCTAGATAAACAGGATGAATGTTCACTTTCTAAGAATAGGCGTGTAAATGGTAAATCAATTATATTTTACTGTATCGAAATGAATGTAAAAAATACATTGAAAAATAAATGTAAATCATACATTTAATTAAAATTCCAGTGCTACAACTAATTTGAATCAGATCAAAAACGCAACTCCCAATGCTAACAACTCTAATCCAGAAAGATTATTAACCAAACGGGAGGATGATTTACATCAAGAAGGTTGGTACTTATGTTAAATAAGAAATAACCAATACAGTATAACAATAATGTAAACAAAAGTGTTGATTTTATAGTTCTTAATAGATGTGAATAATCTGACAATTTTATAAATGTTTTGATAGATTTCGATTTTTCCATGTTGACTGATGTAGTTGATATTCCTACAAACCTCTATGACAATAATAGTCATGATCTGGAGGATAGTATCGATATTTCAACAGAAAAATCTTCTAAGAAAGGTAATTCTATAATTGCAAGTAGGCTTAGTGTATAAATGACTTATATAATTAATACATATGTATATACAATTAGATCATGAGACACCTAGGAACCCGATGAAAAAAAGATTATATAACAAAAGGAGACTAAAGCGAGCTCTTGAAAAGAAGAACCTACAGTAGGAACACAAGTAATACTAAGTATATCAGCCATTAGGTGTGCAATTCTATTCAGGTAAAAGTTTTACTTAGTATACAAATGTTAGACTCTAGCGTATTAAGTTACTCAATAATAGTGCGCTGAATCAGTTACAACAGTTAAATCAGTTGAAAATCATAATGATCTTGTTGTACTTGTTTAATTTTATTAAACAAAACACGTTAATTTTTTATTACTGCTCGCAGAGTGAAGTATACGAATTATGTACCTGCTTAGCTCCAATTATTAAGTTTTTTGTTTAAAAACACTGAAATGTAAACAAAAAAATTATTTATCAATCTCCCACGTAATATATTGTTTTTTTTCCGTAATGAATAATCATACATAACTTGAATTTTCGTAAGTAAAGTACTTTAGGTAAAAGTTACTAAGAGTATAGTTTTCCATGAAGTTGCAGGTTAAGTTTCCAGAAATTTTTTTGATCAAAAGTAATGTTTTTTAGTTCATCCTACTATCGTAATGATTATTAAGTAATCATCTGCAATTTTTTCCTAAAAAAACGTTTGTCTACAATTGTAGGTTCGTACGTCATGTATATTAAGTCAACTGTTTATTTTAACTCTTTGAATTGTTGTTTATAACTGTAGAATAAATAGTAGAATAATGGAAACTATTTTCTATTAAATACTTAAGCAATGATATGAACATTTTGCGAATAAAAAACGAGTATAATAGGAGCAGACAAGGCTTTTCATAACGATTTGGGTCTAAAAAATGGAAAAAAGGTTGATGTTTAGGAATCTATTTCTTATTAATATCTTAAACTTTTTTAATGTTTGATTGTAAAGAATAATTATTTGAACATATTTTTATACATTTTTTTATGTAGGGCATAATTTTTCTCATTATGAGCAAAATTCGAGCTGGTACTCTTATACATATAAATGCTATCTGTATAGCAATTTTCTGACTTTAACTTACATACTTCAAGATATAATCATAAAAACCCATAGTAGAAAATGCAAATTTAAGTTTTACCCTAATTGAGTGTATAAAAACGTCGTCTGAACAGCAAATTCTACGAAACTATACTAGTTGTGAAAAAATCATAAATTTAGAACTTGGCACGTAACAATCGTGGGATGTTAGTTTCAATTAAAATTGGATCAAATTCACTATAAAATACTTTTTTATAAATCAAACTTAAGCGATTGATAATATTGATGTGCATTGATATGAGGTAACTCTAAGTGAGTTAAGTATTATTCATCGTAATTGTGATATGAAAATTTTCTATTACTAATCCAAAGTAGGACGGTTCCTCGCTTAAATATTAACATTTCCGTAGTAATTTTGATAAAGCAGATATCAAATTTGATGTCAATATGGGTTTCAAAATGCTATTTTAACGAATGTTTTAGTTTATTTTTAGTATAATATTATTAATTCCAATAACTATTTAATAATCTGTTTGACATCGCAATAATTCCTGAGATGTACATGGAAATGGTTTTATTATTTCTAAATACGTAGATGGGTGGCTTATACATATCTACATGCATTGCTGGTTTTGTCTATTAAGAATTTAATAAAATTACTTGCTTATGTGATTTTTAAAGAGTTCATGTAAATAAACAATAAGTTATGAAGAACTATTTTCTTACATCACATTGTCGTATATAAAGCAATTTAATAGTTCCCTTAATTTAAAACAATGCAGTAACAGTGTAGGAGTCTACAGTTATTCAGAATAAATTTTACCACATTTTTACGATACCGTAGAATATAAACCTAATGTGTTATCAGTATACACGATATAAATTATAATAATAACTATGAGGATTATGGTGAGGATGATGATTTTGACAACGTCAAAAATTAGAAATTTAGTGTTCACGTAACGATGCACAATATTCCGTTGATTTTTGATTATAATGTGTTTTTTACTATAAGACAAATATAATTTAGTTGTAATGATAATGTGCTGAATGTGTGTTTCTAAAATTTATTGATAATACTGTCACGGATAAATGTTATACCTGTTTAGGATTTTCAATGATTATTTGAAAAGATTTCAAAATTTTCAAAGCTATAGTGGCAGTTTGCAGCTTTTGGTAAAAGCTGGTGATGATGGTAACATCTTCGTATATTTTCTAATTGACCGCCAAAAGCTGAGCATGATAGCACTACAGCAATTCACGCTCGCATTTCTCATGTTAATGAGCATACCATGCACCAAGATCAAAATGCGCAATAGAGAGCTTGCATTGTTTTTTGAAGCAATTTTTTTAATAGTATATTAAATTTCAAGTACACCTGATCAACAATATTTTTTTTAATGCTAAAATAAATTAGTTATTATTGATGTAGTTTCAAAGTACTACTCAAATCGATATCACGTGAAGTGACATGAGCTTTTCCCAATGGGGAAGGGTGTGTTTGAGTCTGATATACGTCTTCGATAGCGAACACAACACATATTCAGCTGTGATTTCGTGCTATATATATACGTATTTATATGTATATATAGCACAAACTCACATATATATATATATATATATATATATATATATATATCAGTATATGTAATATACGTAAGCATAATTTCTTCTGCTTATTAACGTTAAGTTGGGTAGTTTTAGCACAAATCAGGAAATTTCTGCCACCTGGAATCTGTTATTGTTAAAAAGTGGGTTAAAATATAAAAAAAAATTTTCTACAGCTCTGAAGTTCTTTGTATTCTTGACCAAAAGCCATTAGAAATTTTGGTCTAATGTTTCTTTTACACTATGTGTAGGCAAAAAAATTGTTAAATCAACAATCGAATTGTAACGTCATTTTCCAAAATAAACGGGAAAGGTTTTCCGTGGTTGAAGATTCTTATATTATGCACTTCGTCCCAAATTGTTAATGATTTTTATGAACAAATAAAAAAAATACAAATACACGAAGATTGATTTTAAGAACAGGAATTTTAGTACTTTTTTGCTATATGACATTGCAAAAAATAAATTTTTAAATTATCAAAACAGCCGTAATCGATAGCAAATTTCATTTCGAACAATTTTGCTTTGATACTTTCTTCAATCACACTAATAAGAAAGAAGTTACAAGTCTAAGTAAAGTCTAAAAATTAATCAAATTTTTTTAATAACAATTGAAGATGACGCCTTGACAGAACAAAACAATTTTTTCTTATTATAATACGATATTTGTTAACGATTAAAACGATTTCCTTACAGGTGGCAGAAATGTCTTTATTCGTATTTTTTGTGCTTGAACTACCAGACTAGTTTAATGATTACCAAAAGTTTCAAAGTAAACTACTACAATTTTTTGAACTCACTCTGGTAAAACCTGAATCCATAATAACAAATAGTATAATACAAATGATAATAAATCAAGCAGTTTGTTATCGATCGTATCTGATTGGGTGAAATGACGTATTCTATCGAAAATTTACGTCATGATGCAATAGAATGGAATACACTTATAAAATTTGGAAAAACTAACGTCATAGTCACGTGATATCAATTTGACTGACAGCTTGAATAACGTACTTAATAAATGGTTTTATTTTTTAATTTCTTCTCCATATAAAGTATATGTTATACAAAATTTCAATAATTTATATGTCATTAAAGTGATTAAAACTTTTCGTTGTTTAGAATTTAATCATTAAAAACATAATGTATACCTTTTTTCTCTAAACAGAACGGAGAGTTCTAAGAGAAACTCAACGTACCACTATTATACCTATTAAGTGGTGTGGAAATTTACTGATAAATATATAGCTAATGCTTAACGATGTAAATCAAAAACTCTTTTCCCTAATGAAATTCTGGGCACCAACCTCTCCCCACCAACAGAAAAATGTAAAGACTCTCCTTTTAAGTTAGAACAGTAGGGGGTTGGCGCGCGGAGCACGCAGGGGGGCGAAACCCCACTAGTATGTATATATATATACATATACTAGTGGGGCTCACGTCCCCCTGCGCGCACTGCGCGCCAACCCCCTCAACTTCCGACTATTGTGCATCAATACAAAGCAGTATCAATACAAAGTACAATTAGTAGTTACGTAGATGCTAGATATGTAAGTCCAATGGAAGCAGCTTGGAGACTTCAAGAATATCCAATTTGTGGTAAAAGTCATACAGTTGTAAATGTAGCTGTTCATCTTGAAAAGAAACAAAAACTCATACTTGAAGGAAATAATATCAAAATTGTGATAAAAAATTATCAAACACCCCTTACAGCTTGGTTTAAATTAAATAAAGTAGATGATTTTGCAAAATCGCTAAAATATGTTAACATTCCAGAACATTACATTTTTGACAATAAACTTAAAATTTGCAAAAAAAGGAAAGTTACACTGAAAAATATTGCTATAGGTAAATTAAACAGAGTATCTCCAAAAGATCATGAACGCTTTATTTTAAAACTTATTTTAAATAAATTACATGGGGCTACATCGTTTGAAGATGTTAAAAAACATAATGGAATAACATATAAAAATTTCAGGGATACTGCAATTCCAATGGGTCTATATAACATGATTCTGAAATCGACAATATTTTTTTAAAGGAGCCATAACAATTATGTTTTCATACCAGTTAACACAATTTCTTGCTTGGTTTTTGATTTCAGAAAACATTCAAGAAGATAAAATATGGAATGAATCTGAAAAATATTTTACGAAAGACTTTGATAATGATAATAATAATTGTGCTCTTCTACATATTAATCAAATTTTGGTATCGGAAGGTGAATCATGTGAGTCTTTTAGTTAACCGACATCAACCATTAGCCACTATATAAATAATTGCAATATTGAGGAAATATCTTTCAGTAAAAAAATGTTCGATATAATGTACACAAATTTGAATGAAGATCAAAGAAAAATTTTTAAAACTATTTGTGAACAAGATGAAAAAGTATATTTCATAGATGGTCCTGGTGGATCCGGAAAAACCTACTTATATAAGACACTCATTTATTACTTTATTTCTAGAGGTAAAAATATTTTGTCAATGGCTTGGACAGGAATTGCATCTGTATTACTACCAAAAGGTATGACCAGTCATAGAACTTTTCGTTTACCTCTAGACTTAGATAATATTGAAAGTGTATTTTTAGAATTTGAAACTGAAGAAAAAAAATTAAGGGAAGTTGATTTAATAATATGGGACGAGGCTTCTATGATTCCGAAAAAAGCTTTAGAAATCGTTGATAGAACGTTGAGAGACTTGTATAATACAAAACTTTGCTTTGGTTATAAATTAATAGTATTAGGAGAATATTTTTTACACATCCTTCTAGTTATAATAAACGGTAATGAAACTATAATAATAGAAGAAACTATTAAATCATCATTTTTATGGAACTTTTTTAAAATTTTAAGATTAAAAAATAATATCCGTTCTAGTAATAACGAATTTTCGAAACTATTGTTAAGAATTGGAGAAGGGGACATAGAAACATTTAACATTCCTAAATTCTGGATAACAGATGATGTCTGTACCAAAATTTTTGGTAATTACAGCAACTGTTTTGACAATAAAGTGATACTAACTTCACATAATGAATATACTTTCTTTTTAAACAATAAGATTTTAAATAAATTACATGGGGAAACTAAAACTTATTACAGCATCAATACTGCAACATATAAAGGTGTTCATAAATCAGATGATAATATTTATATAAATTTTCCCGTAGAAATGTTAAACAACATTCGTGAAGGCTTGCCACCTCATGAACTTAAATTAAAAATAGGTACAATAGTAATGTTAATTCAAAATTTGAGTATATCAGACGGATTATGTAACGGTACACGATTGCGAATTACTAAATTACTGAAGTATAACGTAGAAGGCGAAATAGTAACGGGAGAAAAAATTGGTAATAAAGTTTTCATTCCAAGAATTACATTAAATACTGGAAATACTTCATTATTACCTTTTATTTTATATAGAAAACAATTCCTATTAGTTCTAGCATTTGCTATGACTATAAATAAGTCTCAAGGTCAAAGTTTTGATAATGTGGGATTATACTTAAAAAAACCTTTATTTTCTCATGGTCAATTATACGTGGCTCAATCAAGATACAAAAATAAAAATGGAATTTTTGTTCAAGTCGATAGAGAAAACAGTTTAGAGATTGAAAATATAGTTTGGAAAACAATTTTTGAATATAATAATGTATCTAATATTCAAAACATGATTTAATTATTATTTTTTTATGTATAGGTAAAATTTATTAATTAATAATACATATCATGAATGTATATCGTGTTCATCTATTGAACCAATTTCAGCATTAATTTAAAACAAAATAGAAATGGACGTAAGTCTTCGTGGTTTTATCAGGCTTTATACGATGACTCATAAAGTGATGCGAAACTTTCATTGTTTATATTAATGATACTTTAAATTTAGCTTAAATTTATGTACGTAAAAAAAAAAATTGTGTAATAAAGGACTATATAAGTGATGATAAAATAATAATTATGCGCACCAATATATGTGTATATATTATTTGGTTTCAAAATATTGTTAACTCCATATAAATTGGTTTTTAAACGTACTTAGTTGTATAAATAATGATGTTTTGCGCAACAACCCCCTATGAATCAATTTATGACTTTTAATTTCTTCTTGACGATGAAATAAATCATGGCAATAAGACAGTTTTGTCCAAAGATAGGTAAAGACGGTATGATCACGGTCAGGTTCCAAAAAAGTGGTGTGGGGAGGCGGTGGGAGCCATGAAAAAATTCGTGGGGGTCAGTGGGAGGGCCATAGGGGGTAGGCGGGGGAATGTGGGATGTTTTGAGAAAAAATTCTATACAATATTTCCATGTGATTTGGTAGGAATGTGGTAATAGACTTTAACACATTTTCAGGGCTGGCAAAATGCAACGTTACAAAATGCTAACAAAAAAAGTCAGCCCTCCAAAAACTTTGTGCTTAGAAAGAAACCAAGGGATCCAGTAAATCGAAATACAATTGATTGTATTTAAGTTAAGCTGATTATAGTATTGTGCAGTAATCTGTAACTATTTGATTAAATATTAAAACATACATTTTTATTATCCCATGAAGCCATACGTGGTTGAACCCCCTGGCTTGAATGAAGACTTATACCATACTTCTATACCATTCATATAATATTTTGTGGGGGGGCGGTGGGGGGCCATGAAAAAATGTGTGGAGGGTCGGTGAGGGGTTTGAAGAAAAACCACAATATGTCAAAGTAAGCAAGAAAATAACGGATTTTTACCTTGTTTTGTAGGGGGTTGGTGGGGGGGGGCAGTGGGGGGTTTGTGTGGAATGCCCTACTGAGTTTACTATATAATATAGGAAAAAATATATATATATATATTGCGATCACTATAGCAATAGCAAGTATTAATAAAGTGATTCTTGTAGCATGCAAGTTTTCTATTCTGTATTGAAATAATTAAAAATGTATTCAAAAATTCGTACATTTTAAAAACATATCTCTAGTGCAAATTGAGAATAATAGTATGTAGCTGGTTGGATTTGAAAACATCTCATGTATGAATGTTGGATATATAATTGTAAAGATAGAAACTATGATACTTCAAATTTGGATGCTTGATAAAGCATTTTTTAATTTTAGTAAAAAATGTAATACTTAATATTTCGAATTATATTGGATGAAATAACTCATGTTTTGGATTTAGAGGATATACTATAGTGTTACGTAGGGAAGAAATTGGTCAGGAGGTGCTTCGCGAGAATGATCAATGATTATTACTTCAAGGATCTTTATTCGAAATAACGTAATCATAGGCAAGATAGCGCGTGTGTTCCCGACAAAGGCTCGTCGTGTTCTCCCCGAATAGACTCTCTCCTTGCTCGCACTTTCCTTCCCTTGGCCCTAAGGCCCCTCGTTATGAGGTTTGAGGAGAGGGAGCGTACAGTCTCACCTATTCTACCGTACGTTACAATAGGATAAATTAATTATTTTTGTACGAAACTTTGGAAAAAAAATTGTAATAAGTAATTCTGCAAGACAAAGAGTAACTGTAAAATATTTTCAGATTTCTAAAGTAAAAATCCACCAAGTATAAAGAAAAATGGTATAAGCATATGTAAAAAAAGTAACAGCTTGTTTAGAAGATCTAATTTTTTATTGTTATGTTAGTATATTTATCACAGTAAATAGATTAAGCATTGTCGACTATTAATCGTTTAAGTATGGGAAGCCTTAAATATCAGACTGTGACGAATAATTATGCACACATCAAACTAATTGTCCATCGTACTCAATACTTAAAATAATCAAAAGATGAGTAATAAAATAATAATAAGATCTTATACTTCGCAACTAGAATTTAAACTTCAAGTGTTTACTGCTTTATACAATACTGTTACTATTACGCTTGATAACAAGAATATCTTATAAGAATTAAATCTCAGTGTATATCTTTTAAGAGCTATAAACAGATACATTAGAAACCAATAATATTACTAAAAATGTAAGTGTTTTTCAAGCACTGCACTTTCGTTGTCTAAATTTTTCTTTAAAACAATACACAAATAGTAGTAAGAAAAGTTTAGATCAACATAATACGTCCTTTTTAACCAAACAACGTAATTCGTCACTTAAGTACAAGTAAATAAATTAATATTTCTATTACTGTGTATTACATACACCAAAGAATTGTTTAATGGTAAAACCAAAAGAAGTCTAGTTAATAAAATTAAATAATTTCTGTAGACATTAATTTTGGAACGAGCCGCTCACATATAAATTTGTTTTTAACATACTTAATACTCGGTTTATCCACCAACTAAAATATTGTGATGAATTTCAAATATGTATTGAATATACAGACTATATAAGCATGACAAGATATCGAGATTTGTAACTAAAAAGAGTTTTTCCCGTACTATTAAAATTAATTATCTTTTTTTTAGATTCTTAATGTTAATTTAAATATAATGGTAGACGTTGAGTATTTACATACTAATGATTCTTACAGTTTTTAGGTATTTGAAGCCTCAGTTCAAGGAGTTTCGATGCTGCCTACATCTATAACAGCGATTGAATATACCATTTGTAATAAATTTACTGTAAATCAATAAACGTATTTTGTAAAATAAATAAAGTTTTATAGAAAAATAAAGCTATATAAAGTTCTTTTACAAAGTGTGCCAAAATAAATATCGTTGTGCCAAAAAATTTTCCACGAGACTAGTACTAAACAAAGAATAAGAATAAATAATTTTGTAGTAAGACTCTTTTAGAATACTTATGCTCTTATCATGATGAATTTCTATCAATTACTGGTTATTAAGTCTTATATCAATGATACCATAATTAGAAAAGTAACAGCTGCATTACAGTAGTTTATAACGTGTGATAGTATCTAATACGATTTATTTTTCTCATTCAATATTTCTGACTTTTTTTTATAGCTGAATACACGTAAAATCATTGACACATGTGCAGCATAGAAACTGTTGACCTAAAAAAGTATCATCACAAGTACAAAGGTGTAATGTAGGAAAAAAGTAATTAAATTAAAGCAAGCAAAAAACGATGTTTATACATTTTTTAAATATCAAAAGCTATAAGTTTGAAATTAAATGTCTTTAAAAATGCAACCAACATTTCAATTAGTTAAATTTATTAACATGTAAGCAATTGTATCTCGCGATCAGCTTGATAAAAATTTATTTCATTGTCCAGGAGTATTACTTTTGTTTTACATAAGATTTCACGTGTACGTATTGTAGAATTTTTTCATGTACAAATTTGCACCTTTATCTATTACCTTATCTGTTTAATTTTTTGATTCCCCCATTTTTTCCCCAATATGCGACCCGAATTAAAATTACTCTAGGCAAGCCAAAATTCATCATCAGGCTCTGGTCAGGCTATTCAGATCGGTATGAGATCAGTTTTTTTCACAGTGTATAATCCGATCTGAATTAATACATGTATGATCATGTAACTTGTGTAGTCAACTTAAAGTAGGTCAGTATACATAGGTATAGTTATTTTATGAGGAGGTCAGTTGTGACTTCTACGCAAGCCAGTCTTCCCTTAATTTTATTCTGTAGAAGCTGAAAAAACAATTATAATTATTTTGGCTCATGCTAATTAATTTTTCATCGTAATATAATGCTGTGGATGATTTAAGAAGTCATTTTCAACTCGTACCACAAGCAATAAGAGGTTTCTAAGCCACTTTCATAGTGAAAATACTATTTCGCAACCATTTACATGACTAAGTACAGTTTCTGAAGTTTTAATTTCGTAACTTTTTAATTTCGGAATTCTGCGTGACGGTTTGATTTTTTTCATAACTTTTTTTTTCCTTTCATTGACTCTCCGTGCTTCTTACTTTCGGCTGTCAGAATTTCGTTTTTTCATACTTCAGTTATTCGATAATCTGTACACTTTTCATCAGCAATTTATCAAAAATAGTTTAAATATAAATTTCAACCATGAAGATTAATGATAGACATAATTTTTTTTTTGAAAAAACTTATTTAAATTGATATTTATACATTTCCATACATAATAATTTAATTATTTTTATATTTATGTTTATAAAAAAATTTAATATTAAACTTAATTAAATTAGAGCGTTCAATTTTAAGATGGTTAATATTTCAAATGATAATAGTTAACACAATATATTTTTTAGAGATAACATTATTCTATTTAAATTTTATAAGTTTGATGTACAAAATAATTGTTTTTCCAAAATTTATGAATATGAAAAAAATAGTGTATATTGAAAATTTTAATCTTGACGATTCATGATAAACACAACTTGTTTTCAAAAAAATTTATTCAAATTATTATTTATACGTTTTGTTATATATATATATTGTTTCATTATTTTTATATTCATGTTCATACAAAAATTTAATATTAATTTTAATTAGCTAAGAAAGTTTAATTTTAAGATTGTTAACATTTTGAAAAATAACAGTTAATACAATACATTTATTAAATTTAATATTATGTTATTTAATTTTTGTTGTTTATAAAAGAGTGTTAGTATTACCTTAATTGTTATTATTAATTTGAAATAAGAGTGGGGATAATTTTTAATTGTTATTAATAAATAAACGATAGAATTTTTGATTTATTTAATTTTATTAATTTTTTTTTCCGTATTAAGTTATATCTATTTTTAAGAATTTCAATGTATTTATTTTTATCTATTTTTATTTTTTCATTTAATTATAACAATTCCTAATAATAATTTATTGAAAATTTATAATTTATGATATTAGTTGAATAATAATTATGCTAACTTTATTGCTATTCAGTTAAGTAATTATAGTAATGAAAAAAAATCTGATTTTTGAATGAACTCTTTGTTTCTAAATATATTCGTATTAGTTGTACTACTAAGATTCACATTTCTTAATTTATCTATGTTTCATTTTATATTTGAATTTAGATTAATTTCTCCATTCGTGTTAATTATAGGTTCAGGTTACCAACCTGAACGATTAAAAGCATCTTTATTAGGAAAAGGGTGGTGGTACGGAGATTCTATATGTAACAAGCTCTTATTTATAGGTTTAATCATCAACACAAATTATGTAGAGTACTTTTTGAAGAGAAAGATCTAGAGAACAACATATCAGAAAATTCAAATCAAGTTAAGCACATAGTGACACTGCAAAATGTAGTTGATTACACGACTAAAAAAAGACCAGTCTACTCCCTAAGGGCTAGGAGATCTCAGCGTCAGAAGCGATTAGCATAAAAAGTTAAGTAAAAAATTGTAAGTGCTGACCCTGCCCTTCCCGTTAATGTCTGCCCTGCCCCTTTCATGTAACTTTTTAATTTCAATACAACCTTAATTTTGCATGTCGTACGATAATAATTCGAGTAGCTAATAAAAGCTCTTGAATTACACTTTTTACTGCAGCAAATTTTGAAACCATTTATCACTTATTTTTCCTCCAAAAAATGCTTACACATTTTTGACGGCACGTACATTTCAAGCTCAAATTTGTTAACAATTTTAATTAATTATTAATTCTTCAGCTAAACGAATTTTGAGGATTAAAGCTTTACTATTGATTAACAAGAAAAAAAAAATTTTACAGACTGAAGGTTATTTATTAAGTTCTAATAGAGGGTGTCAAATTTACCCATCGAACCTGCTCTGCCCCCTTTTTCTGTCATATTATTTTATACTATATCTTTTTCTTTACCTTTATTAATTTTGTTATTTTGTTTTTTTTTTTTTTTTAATTTTTAACTCTATAATTTATTACTTATATTTAGTGAAATAATCATATTAAGTGAATTTTGAATACTCATTTTTCATTTTGTAATATTTAAAGCATTTTTAGTTAAATGACTAATTTTTTCTATTTTATAATTGATTACCTGTTAAAGGCCCACCAATCGAATTAATAACTTTATCATAAATCATATTAAAATTAGGTTGTTGTGGATTATATCGATAAATTATAATAATAAATGTTAATTTGATAATCTTCAAAGATTTAATTATAATTTTAAGCTTTTTTAGGGTGATATTATTAGGATTTTTATGTTTGCGCAATTATGATATAAAATCTATTGTTGCTTATTCATCAGTAGTTTATATAACAATAATATTAATCAAATGTTTTTCTTCAAAAATTTGAGGATATTATGGAATATAAATAATAATTACCCATGGATAATGTTCATCTGGAGTATTTGTTTTATTAAATTTTTTTTATTCAAGATCTAAAAGACAAAACATAATAAAAAAAAGTAGTACTTAATTTTATGTCTTCTTCAATAATATTTTGATTTTTACTATGTACAAATAATATAGCGCCTTCTATTTTTTTAAATTTATTAGGAGAAATAAAAATTGTTAAAATTATTTTCAGATAAAGAAAAATGCTATTATTAGTATTAGTTTTAAGAATATTTTTTAGAGCATGTTATAATAATTATATATTTTCTTATTGTTTGTATGGAGTATAAAATAAAAAAACTAACTAAATTTAGTTCTTACAATATATTCCAATATTAAATATTAATTTTTTATCTTATACTTTTTAATTTATTAATTTAAAAATTTAATTTGGTTTATCAGTTTAAAGAATTAAATTAAAAATATTGGCTTAGGGGAATCAAAATTAAGAACATTGCTGTAAATGAACATTATTTTATACTATTTAAGTGGAGATTATTTTTTTATAATAAGATTATTAATATTTATTTTAAGGAATATGTTTATATTTTTAAATTTCAATTTATTTATTGAATAATATTTAATGATTATGAATTATTTTTTAATAAACATATTAATTCATTTTATTTTGATTTCTTTACTTGTTTTGTTTTTTTTTTTTTTACTGTATTTTACTTATATTTTTATATCATTAATGATTATAAGACCAAATATAATTTTTTTAGTTTGAGGTTGGTATGCGTTAGGATTGGTATCTTATTGTTCAGTAATTTATTATCAAAATTTTTATTTTTACAGTTCTGGAATACTAACAATTTTAATAAATCGAATTAGAGATATTATCAGCATATTATCAATGAGAATAATAATAATAACTGATGGATCATAGAATTTTAATAATTCAAATTTTGATGATAGAATATTATTATTTTTAGTAATAATTAGAGTTCATATTAATGAAGCTCAGTCTTCTTTTTCGTCATAATTACCTGCTGCTATGACATAACCTACAACTGTATCTTTATTAGCTCATTAGTCAACTTTAGTAACAGCTAAAATTAACGATTTTATAATTTAATGTATAGAAATAAAATATTATTTCTTTATATTATTATTACAGGAATAAATACTTTAATAATAGCCTGTAAATCAGCTAATTTTGAATATGATTAAAAGAATTTTTCGCTTATTCTACTTCACCGCAATTTAGATCAACATTGGTAATTTATGGTCTAAAATTTTATATTTCATCTTATTTTCATTTGATTATTAATGCAATTACTAAATAAATTAAAATAATATGTTTTGAATTTATTATTTATTCTATGAATAATCATCAAGATACTCGTATTGAGAGAAATTAAAAAAATTTATTACCTAAAATAATAATAATAATAATAATAATAATTTCTAATTTTTTTTTAGTCCAATGCTATGGTTTTCTGGAGTTTATTCTGAAAATATAATTAAAAAAAAAAAAATTGTCTGAACTACTTTTTTTAAATTTTATGTTTTATACTTATTGTTAGAAATAAAGTAACAGTAACACATTTTAATCAACTAATTTATTATTTAATGAATGAAAAACTTAATTTTTTAAATTATTTTAGTTGTAACGATAAAAGAATCATAAACTTTTTTATAGGTATATTAAGTTAGCTAGCCAAAACTTTAGCCACACTAGGCATAAGCTCTTAAATTTGTCGCTAATTTGATGCTAGTTTGTGACGTCAAAACCGAGTTTTGTCACTCATTCCCATTTTTAAATACCGATGAACACAATATTTTTGGAAAAGTTATTGCTTACGTTTATACCATTGAATTGAAAAATGAGGATCACCTCATTCTTATATTGTTGTACCATTGTATCTTAACAATAAATTATTCACTACTACAAACAAAGACGAATATATTTTAGCAGAAATTCTACTTTATTTACAAATACAAAATATAGTTATTAAACACATGCTTCATCTACCTCATGGTAAAGATAGTCCATGCCTTATCAGTCATCAAATAATTTGTAGAAGAACGTTTCTAAAAAAGTTGACTACTCATACTGCTTTTACAAAAAAATAGATACCCAAATTACAAAAAAAGTAACAATAGAAGTGATAGTCACATGTATCGAATCAAAAATAGTAACAAAAAAATTTTAGTTGATAATTCAATGGTAGTACCATACAATCTGTGTTTGTTAACCAAACATTATTGCCACATTCATGTTGAGTATTGTGCATCTATTCGAAGTATAAGGTATATTTTTGATAATATTTTTAAATGAGGAGATAGAGCATGACGTCAAATAACGAAAACAAATGCGAATAATGAAAAAGACGATAAAGAAATTTTTCATGAAATATCAGAGTATGTAAATGGCCGTTATTTAAGTCCCATGGAAGCAACATGGCGATTGCAGGAGCTCCCTCTGTAAGGACGTAGTTATTTTGTATTTAATTTATCAGTACATATTAAAAATAAACAAAAAATAGTTTGTCAAGAAAATAGTATGTTTAATGCTGTAGAAAACTCCGAAACAGCATTAACGGCTTGGTTTGTATTAAATAAAATAGGGGGACTTGGTTAATGGCCGCGCGATTGAGTGGTTGCGTCCGAAAGAAGCTCTGTGGCAATCGATCTGTATCGTGTGTTTTAAGCATTCTTTATTATTGTTAACTGTGTGATTTTTAGTGAGTTGTAAGAATAGATCGGATCATGCAGGTAGTTTTTGTGGAAACCGTGCGTCTCGGTTATTTCTAAGCGAAAAGGTGAAGGTGTGTGTTTTATAGGTTAGGGCGTGCGGCGCGGCAAGACGCGGCCTGCTTGTGTGCGTTTTAGACGAAGTATAGGAAAGGTTTTTCTTCTATACGGAAGACAATATGTCAGGGAAGAGCGGTGAGAAAGTTGATAAGAAGACGATGGACACTAAGAAGAAGGGTGAGAAAAGCGAGGACAGTGCGAAAGAGAGAAGTGTGGCGGTGGAGGTGTGTGCGGGGGGGAAGGCAGTGGTGAAAGGTATAGGGGAAACGAGGCGAAACAAAGCAAGCGTGACTACGAACAGGCAGCCAGCTATAACGGATAGCTTTGCGAGAACGGTGAAATTCGACAAGAGAGAGAATATGTTGGAATGCGGGGGCTGTGAATTGTTGAGGGAGGAGGTGTGTGAATTAAAAGAATGTTTGAATAAAGAACGGGAGGCGTTGAACAAAGTGAGAGATAGTATGATAGAAAGAATGGAGGTAGAGCTGAAAAAGATAAGGCAGGAAAATGTTGTGTGTGAGAAAAACAAAGTTGAAATTAAGGCGATAGAAGTTGATTTGTCTGAAAGAATCGAGAAATTGAAGAATGGGTGGCAGGATTTCAGGGCTAAAGTCAAAGCTACGATGGATAATTTTGAGAAAATGGTCGATAAAGCAGGTAGCATCGAGGAGACATTGAGGGCGGAGGAGAGGGAAGGCAGTAAAACGAGTAGTAGTGTTGCTTCGGGACAATCGGGAGGGTCGATATCTAACGATGGGAAATCGCTGGCCGGTAGGGGCTGTTTCTCAGATTTTGAAGTAAGCGCGATGAAAAGATTAGTCAAATGGCAGGATGAGATGTCGAGACAAGCAAACTTAGTCTTTAGAGGCTTGTCTCTGCACGGTGAGTGGCGAGTTGGGATAAATGTGTTTTTAAAAGAAAAATTGTATGTCGATGTGAATGTAGAGCATGCGAGAAAGAGTGGAAGTGTGTTCGTAGTAAGGTTTAGCAAGAAGGAGGATAGGGATCTAGTTTGGCAAAATAAGCATAAGCTAAGGGGCTCGAAATTTTACATAGAGAATGATTTAAGCTATGGAGAAAGAAAGAGGCAGGAGTTGCTGGGGAAGTGGGTAAAGAGTAAAAAGGAGGTAGGTTTTCAAATAAAAAGTAGCATGGGTGGTTTTTGGCTAAATGACAAATGGTTTAAGTGGTTAGGTGAAGAAGCAGCAGAGAAAGTATGCGTGAGAATAGAACGTGCGAGTAACGGCAACGGCGATAAAAGCGGTGAGCAGAAGACAAGGGGGAATGTGTGGAAGGAGAAGATGGTGCAGTGCGACAGCAGAAGAAAAAAAGTAACTTGACGCAACCGGAGTTTACCGAGAGTATGGAAAAGATTTTTCGGTAGGGCCCGGAAAAAGTGTGTTGGACGCTGTGCGAAAGAGGAAAGGTAATGCATGTAAGAACGTAATAGGTTATAATAATTGTAAAAGTTCTAGAAAATTCATTTTTTGGAACTGCGCGGGAATTTCAAATAAAGATAGAGATTTTTGGAACTTCGTTGAGAAATATGATTTTATAAGCTTATGCGAAACATGGTTAGAAAATAAAAGTTGGTTAAATTTAGAAAGAAAACTGTCAAAAAACTTTATTTGGAAATCTATAGATGCGGTAAGAGAAAATAAAAAGGGTAGAGCGAAAGGCGGATTTCTGTTAGGTATTAGAAAAAATTGGTTAAAAAATGGAAATGGTCTGAATGTAACAGTTAAAAAAAATATTGTGATAAGTAGTTTTATAAATAATAATAAGGTTGTAAATGTATGGTCGGTGTACAATTCCGGTAATCTAAAGGAGGTGGTCGAATTTTTAGAGGCTTATGAATTTGTTGAGGGGGAGAAGGTAATTATTGGGGGGAATTTTAAAATCAAAACGGGAGGGCTAGGTAGTTTTGTGGAAGGGGAGTCGGGTGAACTTAAAGGAAGAAAAAGCAAAGATGCAGGGATTGGAAATGAAGGTAGGCATTTGATAGAGGTAGTGGAAAATAAAGGGTTTTATATTTTAAACGGGTGGCATGAGGGGGATGAGGAAGGTGAGTTTACATACATAGGGCCGAGAGGAAGTACAGTAATTGATTACGTGCTAGTTAATTGTTTTGCTTTGGACTGGGTTAATAAATTTGATATAAAGGGAAGGGTGGATGCGGATCACTTGCCCCTCTGCCTCGAAGTACACGATGCTGAAAGTAGAGCAGAGCGGGAGTACGGAGCGCAAATGAAAAAAAAGTTTTATTCATGGTCGGAAGAAGATACAGCAAAATTCCAGCAGGCGGCAGAAGATTTGTGCGAAGAATGCATAGTAACGGAGAAGGATTCCGTACAGAAAATTTGGGATGGAATCAAGAGTATAGTAGACAGATCTGTTATAAAAAAGGAGATCAAGTACAAGGTATGGAGGTTAGGCGAAAGAAAGTGGTGGGATAGTGCATGTAGGAAGAGGAAAAGAAAAGTGAAGAAGGCGTATTATAAATGGAGAAAAAATCTGGTAGGAAAAGTAGTATATTTGAAAGAGAGAAGGGAATGGAGGAAGATGTGTGAAGATAAGGCAGCCAACCTTAAGGAGATGGAAGCAGCACAGCTTAGGAGCATCAAGCACGAAAAAGATGTGTGGACGTTCTTAGGCGCTGGTAAAAAGAAAAATTTTGTTGAGAATGACATTTCAATGGATGCATGGAAGGAATATTTTAGAGTTCTCATTGAGGAAAGCTGTGAGAGAATGGTGGGAGCAAGAAGGAAATTGGAGGCAGAGGATACTGAAAGTCTAATGGAGGAGGAGGTAATAATGGCGATTAATTCGTTAAAAAAAAAGAAGGCAGCTGGTTGCGATAATATTTCGAATGAAGTCTGGGAACACGGTGGACCAAAATTATCCAAAAGATTGATGTTTATGTTAAAGAAGATATGGGCGGGAGGAGGGTTTGCCCGAAGATTGGAAGTTGGCGGTAGTGGTCCTGCTTTACAAGAAAGGTGACGTCAACGAGAAAAAAAATTATAGGGGGATCTCCTTGCAGCCGACCTCATATAAGGTGTACACAAAAGTATTGAGGTGTAGACTTGTGAGAGAGGTGGAGGCGAAAGGAATTCTCCCGGAAGGGCAGGCCGGATTTCGTAAGGGGAGGTCTACTATGGATAACATTTATATCCTGAATCATGTGGTTCAAACGGCAAGGTGTAAGAAAGAAAAAGTTTTTGCAAGCTTCGTGGATCTAACTGCGGCTTTTGATACGGTTAATAGAGAGAGGCTATGGGAGGTGATGAAGGAGAAAGGCATGAGCAAAGGTTTAATTGAAAGAGTGAAAGAACTATATGAAGAAACGATGGTTACGGTAAAAGTGAACAATGCGTACTCCGATAAATTTTGGAGTTCAAAAGGTGTGAAGCAGGGGTGCGTGCTGAGCCCGATCCTGTTTTGCATTTATATAGCTGCTTTAGAAAAAGAATATTAAAATAGGAATGTAGGTGGGGTAGTTATTGGAGGAATAAGGGTTTGGTCGTTAGCTTATGCGGACAATCTAGTCCTACTAGCATTAAACAGGGAGGCAATGTTAGATATGTTGGGGGTATTGAAGAGGTTTTTAGAAGGCAGAGATCTGATTCTAAGCGTAGTAAAGACAAAAGTTCTAGTGTTTAATAAGGGCAGGAACAGTGGGAAAGAAAAATGGCTGTACAAGGGAGAGGAGATGGAGGAGGTTAAATCCGTTAAATATTTAGGTTTTATCTTTAATAGGGAAGCGAATTTTAAAGATCATATAGAGGAGCTTAAAAAAAAGGGGATTATTGCGGCGAAAAGAGTGTGGGGGCTGGGGGAAAGAAGGTGTAAAAATGATTTCAGGAGAAGGAAGATGTTGTTTAATTATCTGGTTAGAAGTGTTATGTCATATGGGGCGGAGATCTGGGGTTTTGAGGAAAAAAAGGAATTGGAGAAAATACAGCTGGATTATTTCAGATGGGTATTGAGGCTGGATTTTTGTACACCGAGATACATAGTCTATAGGGAAACCGGCATAGATAAACTATGTGATGCGTGGCGGGTGAGAGCGTTAAAATTTGAACGGAAAATACAAAGTCTAGAGGAGAATAGGTTATTGAAGGTGTGTAGAAGTGAGAAAGAGGAATGGAATGAGTGTGATTTATGTAGTGCGGAAAGAAAAAAATTTTGTAACTACGTAGGTCTAAGCACAATGATTGTTAACCAAGGATTAAACTCTGATAGGGATATTATTGCGGAAATCAGTCAAAGGATGAAAGATATAGAAAGGCAGGTATTGGATAGTAAAATTAGGGAGTCTAGATATAATACTAGATACGCGAGTATCATACCCAAAGAAGTACCGAAGTACCTGACTAGATGTAGAAAAGAAAGTGAGATTAGTATAATTGCGAAGATAAGGTGTGGTAATTTTGATGCGAGTAATAAATATTGGTTAAAAGCGGAAGACAGGTTATGTATGCTATGCAAAAAAGACTCAGGTACATTGAATCATATTATAAATAGGTGTGAGGTGTGTATGAATTGGTATGAAAACAGAGCGGAAGTAAAAAGAATGATCAATAAATATGTTACTAGCGAGCTCGGAATAAATGAGGTAATTAAACTCTTTATAAGGTATGAGAAGGAATGTAAAAAAGGAGAGCGGACGGTATGATTTTGTTAGCGAGGATTGCGATGAAAATTAGCCACAGAGCTGGGTTTGTGAGGTATGTTTGTATGATTTTATCTGGGACATGTGAGTATTTAATTGTAAGATGTGGATGGAATGTGTGGGATCGGATAAGTTATTTATTTTCTTTTGTAAACCAAGTCCTTTTTCTGGGCCAATAGGCTGATCAATAAATAAATATATGTATATTAAATAAAATAGATAGTTTCGCAAAAAAAGTAGATACGGGAATATTCCAGAATAATTCTGTTTTAATTCGATGGTAAACACTTGGGTAAGAAGAGTAAGAGTTAGACGTAATTTATCAATAGGGTGACTGAATATAGTGTCACCTAGGGACTCTGAGCGTTTTTTATATAAATTAATTTCAAATCAGGCAAGTAGAGCTGAATCTTTCGAAAGCTTGAAAACAGTTGATTACATACATTACAGTACGTTAACAGATACTGCTATTGCCTTAGGTTAAGTTGAACAAGACTCTCTCATATATACACAATATTCATAAAAGCTTGAAACGTTATGCTGCCATATCAACTAAGAAAATTTTTCGCATGGTTTTTAATATTTAAAGATGTTTGTGGTTTCTATATTTTGGAATCATTCCAAAAAATTTCATCTAAGATTGAAAAGACGCTAAACAAAACAATGCTCTATTACATTCAAATGAAATGTTTAAATTTGAAAGAATTTGTATTATTGTAAGAATATAGTAAAGATTATGGATTACCAGAACCAAATGAAACAGTATAATCTTAAAATATTGAGGACAATAAAACTGTATATGTATATGGTTTCTATATTTTGGAATCATTCCAAAAAATTTCATCTAAGATTTAAAAGACGAGAAACAAAACAATGCTTTATTAAATTTAAATAAAATGTTCAAATTTAAAAGAATTTGTATTATTGTAAGAATATAGTAAATATTATGGATTACCAGAACCAAATAAAACAGTATAATCTTAAAATATTAAGGACAATAAAACTGTAGTTGATTTTGTAACAAATTGTAAAGTTTCACATGCTAACCTAAATAGTAATCAAAAAATAATTTATAATGAAATTATTAACAGTGATACAAAATTATATTTTTTTACTAGTCTAGGAGGTTCTGTAAAAACATTTTTATGCGAAACATTAATTTTTTATTTTTTGTTTAAAAGAAAAAGGTTACATCTATGACTTCGGCAAGAACTGCACCAATTTTATTACTTAAAGGAATGACAAGTCATAGAACATTTTGATTATTATTAGATTGAAATAACATTGAAAGTTCTTTTTTAGAATACGAAGCTAAAAAAAAAATATGGAGAACTAAATGTAATTATTTGGGACAAAGCTTCAATGATCTCTAAAAAAGTTTTGAAAGTAGTGGATTAAACTTTAAAAGATTTATGTGATAGTAATATTTTATTTAGGGGAAACTATTTATTTTATGAGGCGATTTGAGACAAATACTTCCAGTGATAAAGCATGAGTGTAAAAGTTCAATAATTAGTAAAACTATAAGGTTTGATTATTGTTAATAGAGATCGGAAATAAACAATAAAATATTTTGAAATTTCACAGGTATGGAAAACTGATGATTTTTGTAAACAAATTTATGGAGATGTATAATTAGCTGCCTAAGCAAAGTAATTTTAACGGCTTATAACGAACTTTCGTACATTTTTAGTAATAAAATTTTTAATTTTATTAAAGGAAAAGATTATACTTACGACAGCATAGATTATCAAAATATAGACGTAGTGAATGTTTCTAACAGTCCTAGCTTTTTTCATGACAATCAATGAATCACCAGGTCAAAGTTTTGATAGATTAGGATTTTACTACAAAAAAACTTTATTTTATCATGGTTAACTGTACGTATTGGTATCAAGATGTGAAAATCCTGAGAATATATTTATACAACATGATTTGAAGAACTAAGCAAACATTGAAAACATTGTATGGCAAAAAATTTTTGACCCGATAACAATTTTATTTTATGTTTTTCGAAGTTTATCAAGACACTATACTTTTAAGTTCTTACATTAAAAAAAAAAATTGAAATGCTCACATTATAAAATTTTTCACGCATCTTATAATTTTGACATTTATTTTGAAAATCTTGAATATGGTAGAAAAATTAATTTTACAAAATTGAAGAATAGCACAGCTTTTTATTTCGTACTAGAAATTTTATAACTACGAAAGATGTCGTATATTTTCTAACGGCGATTTAATAATCATAAAAATTTGATACTTCCATTTGATACGATTATACATATATGTACATTTTTTTTTTTACAAAAAAGCCTGTACAATAAAATTTCTATCTCTGAATACTTTAATTCCAAATGTTAGTTGTATTTATCATATAATAAAATATTGTGATACGAAACTAAATGTTGTATGTATATTTTAAGTACATTGGAATATAAGAAACATCATTAAGAAAAGTCAACAAAACTGAGTAACAATTGATTATTTATCTAACAAGTCCATCATTTTGTAGATGTTACATTTAAATCATACGTAGCTATTGAATTTTCAAGTTTAAAACATTTTTTGGGGGGTTGGTACACTAATTGCGCAGGGTGGCGAAGCCCCACTGGCATATATATAGTATATATATATTACACGCACACGCACGCACACACACACAGAGAAATAGAGAGAGAGAAGTTCTCAACACCTTTCTATATATACTAGTGAACTGAGTCACGCTTCGCGTGCCAACCCCCCACTGAAATCCTCAAATGTGTTGCGGATCCGATTTAAATATATATTTTTAAAGGTTAACATGTATTTAAAAAATTATTTAAAGATAAATTTTAAGATTTACATGCAATTGAAGAAGATTCGAAACAAAGTTAAAAAGCAAAAATAACTTTGAATGCAGGTAACACATGTTTATTGCCATTTAAATACAGTTTGGAAAAAAAATTTTAACTTTGACTAAATTACAAATTAAATCAATCAATTTTTATACATAAAAGTTTTTTTAATTATGTCACTTCTACACGTAGATAGCTGAAACATTATCGTATAAGAATCATAGTTACACGTACCTTATTTTTGGCTTATGTCAGTGTTACACAATTTTATAAATATTTTAATATTCATACGAACGATATTAGATTTTCTGAAGAAAAAATTCTATTCTGATGTGTCACATCACAATTCTTTTACGTTTTTATTAATTTTAAATCATTTAAGGTGGCTCCTCACTATAAATCCCACAAGAAGAGTGAGCATACTGCAACACAGCTCTTCATTGGCTGTGGAGGTTCTTGACTAAAAATGGATAGGTACCTATAGTCCCTTCAAAAAAAGTTTAGTCACATCTACACCGTTGACCTATATCGTACAATACAGTGACCCGAGCAGACGTATGTATACAAAAAGTACATAAGTCAGCCCCGCATTAAATTATTTTCTTAGTTCAGCGTCTCATTTATTTTTATTATAATTACGATTCCCCACAACTCCTATTCATTTTACGTACAACTTTCTGACCAATTCAAACTACGCGGGCTACCGCTCTTCGGTGTAGCAGACGCCCCCCACTTTTCATCTGTTCCGTGACTTGCATAGTTATCTACTATTTTCACAAAATATCCTACAAAACCCATGGTAATGTCCAAGTACCTGAATGTCGTTGGAAAGATTCTGATTTCTTCTATCTGCTACATAGTTTTCTATTAGGAACTACAGTATCTTTGCTGAGATATCATACAACCTGCGCCACCAATTTAACGACCCTCCATAAGAGGCTATGTTACAGAGTCTATTTTCCAGTTAGTTTTTTTCAACAATTTTGGTGGTGACGAGGTCTAAAATTTTGGGAAAAGACTCCTTGCACCTTCAAGAATCATCCTTTAAAATATCATTTAATACTCCAGTGTTTTGATTTAGTGAGGAGCCACCTTAATGTGAAATATTTTTCTCCTTGAATTAATTTTCTCGAATTTTATTTCCACAGCTTTATTGGTATTAATAGAAAAGTTTTAAAAATTGTATTATTAAAACAAATTCAAATTGAGCTCTTTATTTTTCGTTATTATGTACATGTTCTTTCATTAAAAATTATTTGATGTTAGGCATTTGTCTCCTAATATTAATTATTTTGAATGTTGTATCGAAAGCCTTCGAAGCAATAATATAAAAGTTTAAAAATTTATATTATAAAAATAAACTTCAAGTTGAGCTCTTCAGTTTCGTAAACGTTTATAAATTACATTTTTTCAGTGTACATTATGCACTGTCTAGATTGAAGACAGTGTAAATTAACAGTAGATTTGTCCATGAAACAAGTGGTTTTGTCTACTTGTGGTACGTAAGGCTACTGGCGAGGACCACCGTTTAAATACTTAATATAATCGTATAATGTTTTTCTGTTTTTGTATGATATATCGTTGTATTATTCGTTTTTAACAATACCATTGACAAACGTAATAAAGATTTTAAAAAAAAAATCCAACCCGATTACAGCAAAACCTCAAGATAAAAGAAAAATTTGCGAAAATTTTGTATTCATATAGATTTTTCATGTTATAACCTAGAAAATTAAATACTGTAGAAATATTTTTAAAAGCAAATATAAATTAGGACATATACACTTGCAAACTGATTTTGACGGATACTTAAACAAAGATTAAACAGTAAATGTTCAGGTATAGTTTTATTTTCTGCGATTATTTTTCCAGTTATCACCGCATTGGTTAAATTACTTACCATAAAATATGGTAAAATTATCATGTTATTTTCTTTCTAAAATGTAAATTAATTTAGTTATAAAAAAATTAGAAAAAAGTGAAGGGGTAAGGTGTTGCAAGACTCCAAAATCACTATATCAAGATAAACAAATTCGACTTTACTAGATGACACGATTATTATACAATCGAATGGGGTAGTGAGGAGGTGCAAAAAATTGCAAGGAAGGTATGAGGGGGGATTGTCTCTAACTCCTCAAAATTTTCTTTTGTTAAGAAGCAAAGCAAATATTTTCTTACTGGGAATGGGGGGAGGGGAGGTGAGAGAAAAAAATTCGACTGGCAGTGTGAATATATAAGTATACTGATGGGTGTCGGGAAAAACTGCGATGTGTCAAAGTAAGGGAGAAAATAAAGGGTTTTTACCTTATTTTTTGAAGGGAAGTAGGGGCGGCTGGGTGTTAATGGGTGTCTGTGAGGAGGCTGTTGGGGGTTGTATATAATGCTCCACCGAGATAACTATATGATATGGAAATATATATGTATAAATGTGTGTGTGTGTTCCTGTATGGTGACTTATGCGGACATTATTGGGTAAAGAAAGGTTATTATGAGAACGAAATAGCACCGATGCGGACGGTTCATATAACTTTTCGATGTTATAAGTATATATCATGTGCTCTTGATACTCGAGGGTCGATTAACTGTTTATTTTTCGCTTCAACATCGTGATCGTAGGTGTGATTGTAAGTTGGTCCAGATGTTTATATGCATATAAACATCTGGTCATAACTCAGTTCCACCGATGGCTGAAAAACACTGTTCTTGTGTAAAAAAGCCGTATCTGATCCTACGGACGATGATGAACCATGAAAAAAGTATATTTCCTCAAAACACGTGGTGTCCATATGAGTTACCTTACATAAAGATTCATATATAGGTAATTCCGCTGTTACTGTGTCAAATTCAGTTTGAAACTCTTGTTTTTCCGCATTGAATTTTATAAATATTTTATGGCTGATTATTGCTTGTCAGTACATAAAAAACAATTATCTACAACAAATTCGCTACAAACTGTTGGTTTCAAAATTTATACAGCTTTTATGATTTTGGGGTAGATGTTGGAACTGACCTATTTGTAAAAATTACTTATAATTCGTTTTTCAACGGTAAAAGTCTTGAAAAAAACTTGTATGGATACATTTTAACATATTGATACCCATAAAATAATTTTTGTATGGTTTATTATTTTTATTACAATCAAAACTTAATATTTTAAAGTTTCATATTAAAATATAAAGACTGCAACTACAAACAAGACTTTTAATTTTTACTATTATGAAAAAATTTTTTCTACAATAACTTACTATAAGAAAACAGTTTTTTTTAACATTAATTCTAGTGATAGTTAACATTTTATATGAATATGGTTAACATTTTAACATTTAAACACATTATTACTCATCTCCTGAATAAAAATGTGACGTCAGTGTCTGTGTAACCTAATTCACTTTGCCAATGGCACGAGAAGAAACTTTTTGATGTAAAACATCTATAGGCGTGCGTGAGCATGGTAAGTAAACTCGAGTGACGCGTGGTAACCGTAACAAAAAAGCGTTACAAAAAATATGTAGAAGTACATTGCTTACATAGTATGCTGTACATAAGTAGTGTGCAAATAAGGAAATAAACGGAATCAAAGGTAATCGATTACTATTATTGTTGCACTCAAGTGTTTATAGACTTATTAATAAACTTTAGTTCTTAAAGGAGATCACTCGTACCTAACCTTTTTGACGCATTAGATCAGCAGTAGTGTAACCTGTATGACTAATTATACAGATATAAAACGACGTACTTTCGGTAGCTGTCGAAGGAAAATTATTTTATTCACTAATATATTGCTCATTTCATTAGCCATAAATGAAAATGAGACTATAGCTACGTAATCACCAAGTTTTTAGCATTGTCAAAAAAATTTTCAATCAAATCTTAACGTCGATTATCCAGATATTGCAGGTTATGTATCAGAACAGTACTGATTCTCATACGACTACGCGTTAAAGGTTCAATAATAAAATTATAAATATTCCACTATATAAGACATAAAGGGACTTGAAATTTGAATCAAAGGTTTTTCACACACTAATTAATCTCTGTTTGAAGTACTATCAATGTATTGACGTTAATTTTCTTAGCAAGGGAAAAATATTTTATTGTGTTTTATGTAATCTAGATGTGTAAAGAAAGGATATTATAAGAAATATTAAGGTAGTATCATTTAAAAATTATTAGATGTGAATGCATTAGTTGATCTATGTTTATGAAATTACGTCGGTGAAGGTTTCAGCTTCCTTTCAAACGATCTAGAGCCGTCAACTACGGCTTCACTAAGAATCAGCAAATTCACTTTCAGCATTATAAATAAGCGGTAAATTAAAGGAAAACAGATAGCTTCTAAAGGTGAAATATTATAATATTTCTGAATTACGTTGTCCAACGCAACACTACTAGGACTAAAAGATTTATAACATGATTTAATTTTGGTATATCATCCAAAATATCAGCATTCCCCATCTTTGATTATAAGTGTGCTAGTTTGATATTAGGCTATCACGCTACCGATTTTTCTGCTTCTGGGTGAAACGAAAGAATCGGCAGTTAGCTAATGGTTCAGCGGAAAATTAGTTGCAAATTATCCCGTTAGAATTATGTCCCCAAGTTGTGAGGAAGCCGAGATAACAGCGGCGCTATCTTGATATCGAGCTGACAAGCAACCGATTTCCTGGCATCTGGGTACTCCGATAAAACCTCTAGTTAGCTATACAGTTAAGCGACAAATTAGCGGCAAATTATCCCGTTGGAACTGTATTTTAAAGTTGTCAGGATCCTGAGATAACACTAGTGGCGGTGCTAGCTTGATATCAAGCTGACACGCAACTGATTTTTTGACTTTTGGGTGCATTGGCAAATTTAGTTTTAACGTCACAAATTAGCGGCAAGTAAGCGGCAAATTATACATTAAGAACAGTTGTGGCCTGCTGACTTCGTTGTGCTAGCTTAATATAGGTGTGTTATACTTAGATCCCACAATGAGTATATCAGTTTTTTATACAAAAAAATTCTTTAGTAAACTAGAAAAACTAAAACCTGTTACAACAAAGATAACACAGCGTATTAAGAGGTTGATCAGTCACACAGTAATATTAATATCAATTTTTTAATAAATATATTTAATAGTATCTGTAAAGGTTTGCCACTTTCTGAACTCAATTCAAAAATAAGTACAATAGTAATGCTAATTAGAAATTTGAGTAAATCAGACAGTTTATGTAATGGTACTCGATTAGGAATTACTAAATCATTGAAATACAAAATAGAAGGAGAAGTAATAAGTTATTACTTAAAGTTTTTATCTTAAGAATAACTTTCAACACTGGGAACTACCTTTTGTTTCATATCGTAAGCAATTTTCAATGGTTGCGGCAATTGCTATGACTACTAATAAATCTCAAGGTCAAAGATAATAACGTTATTATATACTTCAGAAAACCAGTATTCTCTTACAGCCAATTAAACGTAGATTCATCAAGGTGCAAAAATAAAAATATACAATTATTTAAGTTGAAAGAAATAATTCGTAAATCAATAATTTTATTTACTAATCATCATTCTACTTAATGACAATAAACGACGTGACAAATTCTTATTCCATAATAAAATTTTTTTATTGCGAAAAGTCTCTTTGGAACCACTATAAAACATCTATAATTACTTAAATTTTTTTAACCAAATTCAGTGGTAATATGTTAGCTTTGTGTACATGTCATAAAAAAACTACAATAAAATATTTTAATATACCAATCACATTATGGTATTCTATTGTTTAAAGATTTATAGTATTATTATTAAAATAATAAGAAACTCAATTTTGTTTCACCGAGGATTGTTCATACATAACTAATTTATCAAACTTATACATCGAGGGATGAGGTAACGTGAAATACATTCGATTCTACATTTTGAAAAGTTCTATCCAACGATATAAAAAAATAGTTATTTAAATGAATAATTTTTTAATTGATATAATGTATAATCGACTAGTTAATTAACAAACAATAAATAAATATTAAAATTAGAGATAAGTTACGAACCACAACAGAACAAAGAGAAAGAGGTTAATCTATAATAGGGGTCACTCGTAGACGAGTCTGAAGTTGCGAGCGCTCGCCCGGAGTATTTTTGAGAGACTAAAAAAATTGTTTAGTGACTAAGACAACGTTTGCTAGTCTTTTCAGTTTAGAAGTAAAAATATAAATTTTTTCAGGTTTGTTAGTTCTTCTACAGTTACTTTCATGGTATTATTTGTATGTCGAAGACGGCATAGTAGTAATTTTCATGTTGAGGTTTCTAAGCTTTCGCTCAGTAGCCTAGGGCCATAATAAAAAGGGTTAAACCTAGGTATAAGGATATCATGGGGATTGAACGGGAGGAGTATTTAAGCAAGCAAATCAGGGGGATTTTTATAAGTCATGTGGCAAAAGCCAGATGTGGGAAACTGGATGGGGGAAATAGGTATTGGTTAGAAAATGATAAAAGGCTATGCGAATTGTGTAATTGTAAGGAAGGGAGTTTGGAACATTTAATAAAGGAATGTAGAATTGTAAATGAAAACAAGGTATGTAACCTAATGAACGGAGAGCTAGATGTACAAAAAATGTTAAAGGAGGTTAGCTCGTGTAAAATTGCAAAAATATGGGGTAGATTAAGTAATTTGTATGAGAAAAAAAGGGCCGAAACTGTAATAAGCGCTGAATAAATATTCATATGTATGTAGTAGCAAGAAAGATAAATGGATTATTGAAAGTTATTGTATAAGAAGTGAAAAGATTGTAGGATTAATAAATAAAAATTCGGACTGTGATTTAAATAATTTATGTAAAGTATGTCAAGTATGGAGATTATGTAAACTATGTAAATTGTGTAAAGGTAAAAAACCTTAGGATTAAGGTAATGTTACAATTTTGTTTTCCGGACCTAATTGGTTAAAAACTAATATATTTACACATTGTGCAATAAACGTAAATATATATATATCGTTAAAGATAAGAAGGGTTGAAGACGGAGCACTGAGGTGGAAACAGGGTTAATGATTGTAGAAAGGTTAGCTAGCTATTCGGCCATTGGCATTTACACCAACGACACGTAACTGGCCATTCATTTGGAAATAGTAGCTTGGTTTCCTTTTAAGGAGTCTATAGTCGTCTAGTAACCAGCATTTTTTACTAGTGACACACAATATGTAGCATGAAACATTTAAAGATTGGGATTTTTTAAAATAGAAGCTAGTTGCCTGGCCGTCAGCATTGACATCAACCGGCACGCAACGTAGTGTTGTCACTTGATTGATTTAAATAAAAGCTAGTTGCTTGACCGTCGGCATTTACACCAACTAGCACACAAGTTAGCGCTGATTTTTTATTTAGTTTTGTTTTTTTTTTAATTTTCTTTTGACACCTGCCTGGCCACCAATATCCGGATTGAATGGCAAGCAATGGTAGGTTTTATGCAAAAAAAACTATGCGGGACGCGTAAAAATAAGCTTTAAATACAGAAATTACTTACTTTTATAGTCTAAAAAGGGGGGGTACAAAAGTGGCTCTCGAGGCAAGATTCGGGTGGACATATATAATTTACGTTGAAACGAATGGACCGGATTCTTCAAGTCAAGTATAGGCACCAACCAGGTTCTCCAGATCGTGTGTCTATAGTCTGGCTACTGCTCTAGGTATATACTCAAGCTGACCTGATCATCGAACGAATTTTTTCTGACTGACCTGCTCACGAAGGAGGCCATCGGCTAATATAGATGAAAATCTTGCCTTCTTATCATCGCAACTACGGCCAGCGACAACGAGACGTACATAAAATTTTAGAATCAGTCTGCATTATCTCTTGGCAGGGAGAGGGAAAGATTTTCTATTTATTTTTCGTCTCCCTTTACATATGTTGCTTTGGTTTCGGGGTAATGCTCACTCACTAAAGAATATTGCATAACAGCGATACAGGACCCAAAATAGGTCGCATTATAGTTCACGTAATTTTTCGGCTTGGTGGCCCTTGATGTTATAGTGTTAAGGAAGGAAAATGATAGAGGTGTAGCATGCTGCTGTCAAATCTCGTTGCATGAACGCTGGCCAACGTGTGAATCAAACATCCTGGCTTGAGCATCGGCTTATTTAACTGCGTCACCTTGTTTACGAATAGTTAAGGCAGAGAAAGAAAAGGATAGATAGTAATTATTAAATTTCGCCAAACGATATAGATAAATCTGTCAACACATAAGGAAGGAAGGAGATGTAGACTAGTTCTTGAGTCTTTATCTTACTCGGTCTCTCCTAACACGTGCGTTACGAAGCATTAGCTTCAGTGCTTGTTATACGTATGAGTGTGTAATTTTTAGATTGATACGAGAACGCAGGTTTGCAAGGAGAAAAATAAGAGGAGCAGAAAAAGAAAAAATGGTATGTCGAGTTCAGCCTCGGTGAAAGAACTATAGAAGTTTTGAGCCTCTAAATTATCTTAGCAAGCGCTCAAAACTTCAGACTCGAGCTCGTAGTGAAGTGGATAGGGTACTAACCTAGTGTGCGAATTGTTGGTTTGATTTTGAAGGAAAACATTTTTTTTTTTTTTTTTTGTGGAAGAATTAATTTACTTATATGATAAAGAAAGAATAGAAATCAAATTTCAAAAATTTTGTTTCTTCGCATATGAGCTTTGCTGTTATGGTGTAACACGGTGGCGATGACAAGATAAAATAAAAAACTTACATTAGTTTCACATTTTCTTTACGTCAGTAATCTTAAGTCATACTTAAAAAATCTTTAATTCCAATTTTACGTATGTTAATATCTCATACATTAGATAGAAAGTTTTTTTCGTTCAAGTTAGAGTAGTAAAGAGTTGACACGCCCAGTGCGCAGGAGAGTAGAGATCCACTAGTATATATATAAGAAAAGTTTTGTGTTTAACCATTAAGTTACACACAATCAAGTTACGCACAATCAGAAAAATGCGAGGAGGGCGAGAGAGGGAGTAAAAAATAAAAATTTGGTTTTTTTTTGAAGGGGGAAAGGAGGGACGCGAAAAATTTTAGAAAAGCCAAGGGGCAACACATGGGTTAAGGGGGATCATAAAGAATTCAATTGAGTTAATTTTACAGAGAAGTAAAACGAATTTTGCCTTTTTTTTAATTGGGCTATGGGGTAACGATGGGGAATAGAGAAGCATCAGGAGCAGCCTCTTTTGAATGACTATTTAATAGAGGGAGATATTTATGTGTGTGTGTATGGATACATGCACAAATACACACATATATCTTACTAATATACAAAGCAAAGTTGCTAAAACCGTTGTAATCGCTAACCACAAAAATAACTGAACCTATTTTGCTGAAATTTTGCTTACTGATTCTTGATAATTCCGAGATGGTTTTTGCAAGGTTTTTTTCTTGAAAAAGTTAAAAATAATAGTTATAAATAAGCTTAAAGTTTGGCTAAAATCAAATAGCTTTGCGATTTAGTTCAGTAGGATCCGCTAAGTGGCGTCAAGATAAAATTAAAGCCACCCGCAATCAAAGAAAGTGAAGAGTGATTACAAGACGTCCCATCGAGTTGTCGATTATTGTAGTCGTTCATCGGCAGTACACCAAGAACAAAGTTGTTAGTCATGCAGCTGGACATAGTGGCTACCAATGACACTTTTCTTTCAAGGACAAGCGAAATAAATAGGTTTTTTATCCCGGATCACCAAGATAACCGAGTGTCACGGAAAAATAGGCGTTCAGAACGTCAACATCTCTGGGGGAATACCAGGAGACGTGTCCAGCCAGAGCACAAACTCCTCAAAGACGTTTTGTGGCTGTTCAACCATTCGCGCTGGTGCCATCAGAGAATTTTTTACTACAAATGCAAGCCAGGAAAGACAATCCTGAGGGGTATGGGCAACCACCACCACCTCTTTCTCATTGACCTGAATACGAGATAGTCTCCGGTCAGCAGCGTACCTCCCTCCAGTATGGTCTCCGTACACAGAGACTCCAAGGATAAGAGTCAAGCTACCCGCAGCTGGCTCTTCATAATCAAAAATAATAATAAGGAATAACTAAAAATCTCACCACTGAAATATACAGTTAAATAATAAATGCATGCATCATATGGCCACCTTCGATATAAGGACTCTTGGCACGAAAAAATACGGGAGAGAAAGAGAGAGCATACATTAATAAAAACGGTCGTATATGATGAGACTTGGATTTTTTACGAATTAAGTACTAATTAGGAATTTTCAAGACGTGATTACCTGCTTTTTCAAAAATAACTGTGAATTTTTCAATTATTCTTTATCGAGTGATTTTTCAATCAACAAATCAACACTACTTTTCTTTTCTACAAAGTAATATCCTCGAACAAGATCAAGGAAGTATAGCAACTCATAAGATTCTCATAAGGTTCTGTCGCTCGTACCTGTAGTGGACTAGAAATCATATTTAAGTTGTAGGAAGTCAGCGGGGCTTAGGTTAAAGTATAGGTAAGGGCAGCTCCCCACTCGGGCTTTTTGAGTATAGGAGAGAGTAACTGCGCACTGCGCATGCGGCGAATTCCTGAGAAATCTATTAGCTTTGGCTGACACTCACTGCACCAATGGTGGAACCTATCCCCGGAGAGGACTCCATATCTCAGGACTTCAGCTCCTCGCCGGTTAAGCCGGCGCTCTCTGCCAAAGCTTCAGATCCAGGCTAATTAGCATCCCTAGAGAAACCCCATGTTTCAAGAACCACTCCTCGGCGGTAAGTCCGGCGATTCCTACCTGGCGCATCAGATCCGCTAATCCCTACCTATAGCCCTAACACTGTTTCGCAATCAATCAGGCCCGAAGACCTGTGGGGCTAGGAAAAAAACCCTGAAATTACTCTAAAGAAAAATTCCAAGGGAAAACCCGCCTCGAAACAGCTGAGGTAACATAGAAACTTTTCTCGGTAAAAACAGTTTTTAAAAAACTGCATTAACCGGGAATCGACCCCACGACCCCTAGAATAGCGTTGTATTAGTAACAAGCATGCTTACCACTGAGCTTAAGTAACTCCTGTAATATTGCTTAGTTTTTATAATACTTGTAGGTTTTAACAATTTTTATCTTCTGGAATTCTTAATTTCGAGTGTTATATCGCAAAAATGACTGAAAAATACGAAAAGTTAGGAATTATTTATCATCACAAGCTGCAGGCCACTAATAATGCATAAACATTTATTGATATTACTTAAAATATATAAAAGTAATAAGTTTTAACAATTTATGTCTTGCGTAATTATTACTTTCAAGCGTTATATCGCAAAATAAAACCGAAAAGTACTGAAATTTTAAAAAAATTCGATGTCACCAGCTGCTGTCCACTTATTAAGTCTAGACAAGTATTATTGTTACTTAGTGCATATAAAAGTAATAAGTTTCAACAATTTTCGTCTTTCGAAATTTTCAACATTGAGTGCTTTCTTGCGAAAACGACCAAAAAAAACCAAAAATTTTGAAAAATTTTTTATTGCAAGCTGCATGCCCCTGATAATGCCCAAACGTTTATTAATTTTACTTTAAACATATAAAAGTTATAAGTTTCAACAATTTTCATCTTCCAAAATGATTAAATTCAAGAGTTGTATTTCAAAAAATGATTGAAATATATGGAAAATTAGAAAAAATTTATTAACACAAGCTGCAAGCTACTGATAATGCCTAGACATTCATTAATATTACTTAGTACATATAAAAGGATTAAGTTTCAACCATTTTTGTCATCCAGAATTCTTAATTTCAAGTGCTATATCGCAAAAAATGACCGAGAAGTACGGACATTCAGGGAAAATTTACATCAAAAGTGGCACGCAACTTACAATGCCTAGACACTTGGTAGTATTACTTAGTTTCTATAATAGTTATTTGTTCCTACGATTTCCGTCTTTCGGAATCATTAAAGAATCATTAACTAAAAGCGTTACATCGCAAGATGGACTAAAAATCACAGAAAGTTAGGACAAATTTATTATCACAAGCTGCTCGCCACTGATTATGCATAGCAATTATTAACATTACTTACCACTTATAGTAGTAATAAGTTCGAACAATTTTTGTCTTCCAGAATTATTAATATCAAGTGTTATATCGCAAAAATAACAGATAAATACGGATAGTAAGAAAAAATTCATTATCACAAGCTGCACGCCACTGATTATGCATAGACATTTATTGATATTACTTACATATAGTACATATAAAAGTAATAAGTTTCAACAATTGTTGTCTTTCGGAATTATTAATTGCAAGTGTTAAATCGCAATAATTACGAACAGTACGGAAATTAAAGGAAATACAGCATTACGAGCTGCACACCACTGATGATGCATAGACACTTTTTAATATTACTTTAAACCTATAAGAGTGATAATTTTGAACAATTTTCGTCTTTAAGAATTATTAATTTCAAGTGTTGTATCGCACTAAAAGGCCGAAAAATACGGAAGTTCAGGTTAAATACAACAATACGGGCTGCACGCCACTAATAATGCATAGACACTTAGTATCATTATTTGATTTTTATTATAGTTATCAGTTTTACTGATTTTCTTCTTCCGGAATGATTAATATTAGGTGCTATATCGAAAAAAGGACCGAAAATTAGGGAAAATTTATTACCACAAGCTGCACGCCACTAATAATGCCTAAACAATCATTATTATTACCAAGCACGTATAATAGTTAAGGAAGTTGTCTCCCAATATATAGGTCAATCGTATGTATAGATATACAATACTAAGGTTATGTTCATATATCATCCCGTATTCAAAATATCAGAGAGAAATTTGAATGCCTTTGCATGCACTTATACGTACATGAACGTATACATCTATCTGCTTGTACTCGTGTGACAATGTAACGTTGCCCCATACGGGATACTTACTTGGTTATGTTCCAAAATCAAACAAGGAGCACTTTTTTGATTACTATTACTTAAAAACTGTATGGTGAAAAATTCTCAAAAAAATGTGTGTGTTTCTTTACTGTCTAAGGTAGTTTTCAGTAGTTTTTTAAAGATTTATAGATATGCGGTGAGTTACATTTTTTTTAAATAATGGAGCTATATAGTGTTTGCACCATTGCTCCAATATTAAAAAAATGATTTTTGACAAGGATATTTCAATAACGACGTGGTAAATCAATCTCAAATTTATTACACATATTTCTAGACGCTTATATTAGTTTTGCTAAAAATTTCGTACCTTTTTAGATACTTTGATTTAGATAACAACTATCTTAATAGTTTTAACAATTTTTGTCTTCGGATATCATCAATAATGAGTGCTATATTGCAAAAATGACCGAAAAGTACGGAAACTTGGGGAGAATTTATTATCACAAGCTGCATACCACTGATAATGCCTATTTTATAATGGATTTTACTTTAAACATACAGAACAGATAAGTTTCAACAGCTTTTGTCTACTGGAATTATTACTGTTAAGTGTTAGATCGCAAACAATAACCGAAAAGTACAGGAATTTAGAGGAAATTCACTATCACCAGCTAGTCTCCACTTATAATGCTTAGACAATTATTATTATAACTTAGTAAATATAATAGGTCCAAGTTTCAACAATTTTCGTCTTTTGCAATTTTTAATATAAGGTGCTATGTTGCAAAAACGTCCGAAAGGAGCTGAAAATTGGGGGAAAACTTAGTATCACAAGCTGCGCACCACTGATAATGCATATACATTTATTATTATTACTTAGCATATATCATAGGAAAAAGTGCTACTTTGCAAAAATGACTGAACAGTACGAAAATTTAGGGAAAATTTATTATCACAAGCTGTACGACACTCATAATGCCTAGACAATTATTACTATGATTTAGTACATACAATAGTCATAAGTTTCAACAATTTTTGTCTTTCGAAATGTTTAATAATTAGTACAGTGTAGTAGACATTTATTAATGTCACTTAATTTAAATAATAGTTATTAGTTTTAACAATTTTCGTATTCCGGAATTATTAACTTTAAGTGTTATAAAAAATGACTGAAAATCACAAAAAGTTTGAAAAAATTTATTATCACAAGCTGCACGCTAATGATAATGCCTAGACATATAATAATATTACTAAGTTCATATAATAGTAATAAGTTTCAACAATTTTTGTCTTCTGAAATTATTAATTTTAGGTGTTATACTACAAAAATGACAAAAAAATCCGGAAAGTTAGAAAAAATTTATTAATGCTAAGAGGATTTTGGCCATTACTGTAATACTTCGGAAGAAGGAGTGAGCGGTCACTAGTGGTGATGGCATCGAAGCTAAGCTATAACTTTGATACTTGTAAAAGAATTGGTATCGATACTCCGATACTTTGAGAAACGTATCATCTGGTATCGAAGTATTTATATATATATATATATATACATACATGCTCTCTGTACACAGCACATCAGTACATAAATGAAAGAAAGAAAATAAGTCGACTTAAATTCTTTTTATTATCATGTTTTATGAATGAATTATTTACGTAGTTAAGTTGTAATATATATTTTTTTAAAGTACTATCTTAGGGGTAAGCTGTGTTATCTTCCTCGATAGAGATTTTGGATGACATATCAAAGCACAGATGCTGTGAAATATTTCTAAAAAGGAGTTTAGTTCGACACTTACCGCAGGTGTACTACGGCACATCGTCGTCACGTGGATCTACAAATTAAGAATCACTTGCGATGGTTTAGACTGCTCTGAATAGTTGGTTAAAAAATATTTATTATTATTGAACATTCTAAATTATAATAACAAACAACACTAACCTAACTCGTGAAAATAGTGAGGATGTGAGGAAGAATTCGAAGTCTCTTTTGAAATTAAACCATTGTGTAGCCGCTGCAGTAAGTCATGACCTAGTAATCAAAATTTGTTTGCAACAGCCTCTTCACTTTGCAGCTTTTGAAACAACCTCCCGTCCTCCCGTGAGTTTTCTTTATTTTGAAAAAAGAGACTTAGGCCACGTTCATTTGAGCTCATGAGAGTGTGAGAAAAGTTGAATACGCGAACCTTCTCTTGCTCTGATGAGCTCATATAGTTACGCGGTACGCGTTACGCTCTCCGTGTGACGACGGCCTTAGATAAGAGGAAAAACTCTTAAAAGGTGTAATAATATACCAACTCACGGTCATTCTTGGAAAAAAATACCGATACCTCGATACTGTGGATATCGAGTATCAAAGTATCGCTATATGTCGATACCTAAAAGTATTAGCATTGGTATCGATACTTGGACAAAAGTATCAACATGGTATCGCGGTATCAAATAGTATCGCCTATCACTAAATGCACACGTTCTATTATTTAGGTTCCAAAACAAAATTTTCACGGTAAAAAGAAAGTCTTCGAGGTGCAATTTTTTCCTCATCTTTAAGAATTTTTCATCACTTGAGCTTAGTTTTAAATAAGGATATTTTTTCTATTTTTAAATATAAAATTAGTCATATTAATGGGTTTTACGCCTTTCATTTCACTACAACAGGTTAAACATTATTTTTCAAGGCTTACTTTCTTTCTGTTTTACTGTTAAAAAACCTCTTATGATTTTTCTTCTGCGACACAATAGTTATTTAGTGTGTTTTTTTTTATTTAATGTTAAAAATAGTGGATTTGAAAAAAACTTTTATGCTTACCTATAAAACAGTATCTTTGGGCCTAGTTGACGAAAATTGACGTTACAAAAACGTCGGAGAACGTTAAATAAAGCGTATTGGTAGAAACTTGCTTTATTCATTAAATAGTTGTTGCTTACGCGTTATAAACTATTTTTTTACTAGTCATCCAGCACAGTGGGCTACTAGCTGTTTAGTTATAGAATTAATAATTATAGTTTCAACTACAAACAAAGTCAAATCATAACATTGCTGTACGAAAAATACTTATTATATAGAAAATGCTACAGGTTTTTTTTTTACCACGGTACAATAATTTTTTACTTCCTTATTATAATATTCTGCTATTAAATACTATTGTCTCATCGATTTTAATTGTCACTAAAGCGTGGAAATCAACTGGGGATATGTGATCCATTTACTGCAGACTGAAATTTTCGACTCTGCTAAATTTCTCGTTTCATAGTCATTTTCATTCACAGCACCTTATGCGATTAGAAGTACGAACGCTTTTCTATTATATTACATATTTTTTTTCTCAATAATTGTTCTAGTACTAATATCACTTGTTTGTATTACTACGCATAGTTAGAAAATCAGCAACAGTCGCTGTGCCCCTAATTACTACGCGGGTATTTCCGATACTGTTTACATGCTGAAGCCTAGACCCAAATTACGACACACGACTACAAAGTTTTGTCGTTTGGATTGGTTGAAAATCACTTAATTAAACAATCATAAATGTCATAATGTGAAGTATGCTTCTGGATGTAACATTATTATTGTTCAAACGTGTTACAATTTTAGAGCACAAGAACTTTTGTATTTGTTTTTCTGATTTTTTTTTACCGTCAAGAAAAGCGTTACCGGCGAATTGCTATTTTAAGAAATACCTTTTTGATTAACTAGTACATTGAGATTTTAAATTAGTTCTCTCATTAATTGGATGATAAAGTGGGGACTAAATCATTAAGGGTTTGATAGATTAAAGAACTAATTCTACTTACACGTAACAGCTGATTTGCTGCGACTCTCATATAGTTTAAATGTACTTGCCGAGAGGATGCTAACACTAGCATTTCAGTAGTGAGCTTCGAGGGAGTGAGCGGACAATCTTGGGACTGCTCATAATTGGTCGACTGCCATTTAAGGCTCATGGGGACTTTAGTCAAATACTTGTATATATGTATATATCCATACATATATGTATATCGTGACGTATACATATGATTAATGATGCGTTTCCAAGCTCACGCCTTACCCCATGAGCCTCAAATGGCGGACATTGTCTCCTCACTCCCTCGAAGCTCACTACATTTCAGGAAAAATGACCTTGCGAAACTATGAGTCAGAAGCGAATCACTGCAAGGCCTACAATCAAGAGGCTTTAAGTAAAGTTTCAATTCTTTACGGAATCCTGGTTTTTATCAAGCAGTTGTCATCCCAAGTGGGTGAAATCATTTTGTATCAGGAGCCTATTTACAATATTTTAATATATATTATAAGTATTTAATTTTTTTGTTTTCAAGTCATGCACGCGAATGCAACGTGATGTGAAAGTGTTGTAAAAGTTAACCTGCAAAATAAGTTTTATTTAATGATTCGCGAAAATTTCGTTTCATTTTTTCTGTTTATCATTTTTTTTTACTTATCACCAAGTGATATAGAGACAGAAAACGAAAAAGGGATGGATCAAACGCAGATTCAGCTTAAAAATAATAAATGATGAATTAATAAATGTCTAGACCATATCAGTGGCGTGCAGCTTGTAATAATAAATTTTCCCTAATTTTCAGTATTTTTTGATTGTTTTTGCGATATAACACTCGAAATTTAGAATTATGAAAGACAAAAATTGTTGGAACTTGTAACCATTATACAGACTAATTATACGTAATAATAATAAATGTCTAGGCATCATCAGTTCCATGCAACTTGTGATAGTAAATTTTCCCTTATTTTCCATGATTTTCGGTCATTCTTGCGATATAACGCTCGAAATTAGGAACTCTAGAAAACGAAAACTGTTATAACTAATAACTATTTCAGAAACCAAATGATATAACTAAGTTTATGGCATTATCAGTAGCATGCAGATAGTGATAATAAATTTTTCTTAACTTTTCGTACTTTTCGGTTATTTTTGCAGTACATACAACACTTAATATTGATAATTCTGGAAAACGAAAATTGTTGAAACGAATAGCTATGATAAAAACTAAGTAATATAACTAAGTGCCTTGGCATTATCAGTGGCATGCAGCTCAAAATGCTGTAATTACCCTAAATTTCCGTACTTCTCAATTATTTTCGGGATATCACACTTGAAATTAATAATTCCGCATGGCGAAAATAATCGAAACTAATTACTATTACAGAAACCAAATAATATTACTAATATACTAATATTACTAGCTGTCAAGGCATTAGCAGTGGCGTGCAGTTGTAATGCTGTAATTACCCTTAATTTCCGTACTTTTTGGTCATTTTAGGGATTTAATACTTGGAATTAATAACTTTGGAACACAAAAATTGTTGGAACTTATAACTATTATATGTACTAAATAATAATAAATGTCAGGCATTATCAGCGGCAGGCAGACCGTAATGCTGTTTTTACCCTAAATTTCCGTACTTTCGGTCATTTTTTTTGGGTACAGCACTCGAAACTAAAATTTCAGAAGACAAAAAAGGTTGAAACTTATTTTTTTTGTATGTACTAAGTAATATAAATAAATGTCTAGGCATTATCAGTGGCGTGCAGCTTGTGATAATAAATTGTCTTTATCTTGCCATATTTTTCGGTTATTTTTGCAATATAACACTAGAAATTCTGAATTCCAGAAGACGAAAATTGTTGAAACTTATTACTACTATATGTACCTCGTAATATTACTGTAAGTTTAGGCATTATCAATGGCGTGCAGCTAGTAATATCGTTTTTCTTAAAATGTAGCTATTTTATGGTCTTTTTTTTGATGATAAACTTAATAAATCATAAATTTTGGTAGACAAAAAGTGTTTTAACTATTGTGCGTTTTTATCGATCATTCTGTTTTTCCTGCCATTCCCAGTGGCGTACAGTTCTTCTAATTAGAATGTCTCTAAATTTTCGTGTGTTACGGTCATTCACACAATGAAATATGTAATATACCAAGTTTTTGAGGACAGAAAATATAAACTTTAAGTTATTTTATTTCACTAACTTTTAGAATATAGTTTCAGTATACGCGATTTTTCATTTTTTAAGTCATTTGTACATGCGTATACAGCTTATTTTAACTTTGCTAGGGTATTGGGTTATATGGGTCATTTGTACATCGATATGTTATCATAGCGATGAGTTTTTTTTAAATGCTTTTTATGATGGATTGTATAGACAAAGACATACCTTGGTTCGCATTTTTCAAGCCCATACACTTGAATCAATCTTAAAAGTCATATCTTGAGAAGGGTACATTTTTATGATCTAAAAATTGTTGGGTGCCTTCTTTATTTTATGTTAAAGCGTTTAAGGCATTTTAATTTAAAAAAAAATAATTTCTTTTTTTTTGCGTGCAACGTTGCAAACTTCAAAGTCATCTGTATTCGCTGTGAGGATAAAGACCAACAGCGCTCTAGCAGATTTTTTCCAAGACCTGCACGTGTTGGGAGCAGATTGTTGTGCCGTGATACATACGGACTCGGTGACATGAATATTCATTGCAATTAATTGGGAGCTCGTGGTACTTTGCACTTATAATACATGTTTGTGTAATGAGCTATCCATAAAAAATTTTTTAACCGACCACAGTGCTGTATATCACCATTAAATATGAAGGGCAATGGTGCGGATGACATAGAAAGATTATGGGCATATTCATGTGTATATACGTGTTTGTCTCTCTGTGTATGGTTGTCGACTGCAGCAGCCGATCCGACAACGGCGACGACTGTACACAGTGCACGCAAAAAGGTTCACACTGTGTAGGACATTGCAGTCGACACCTTAATACCTCGTGCGCATTTGCCTCGTAAGATGGCGTGTACTGCACGGTATTTTGTCGTGTAAGCACGTCTACCTTCTGTGTATACTACACAGTCTGTAGAGCTGCACTCACACGCTCTTTTGACCTGCGTGCATAGCATTTTCGGGTGTAAAGACAAGTAGTCGTCCTTGCGTTGAGCATATATACGTATAATAAATACGATAACTTTTTAATTAGTGTGTGGTAATTAAGTAACTCAACACTGTTATTGATAAACGTTTTATTAAATACAAATAAAAAGTAAAAAATTTTATTGATAATAAATATGCAATCAGTAAGAAAATCACAATACATGTCTACTTATAACATATAAACCGTCATCTTAAAGACTGTTAGGATTCGAATGCAATTTAGTTTAAAGTTGCAGCCTTTTGAAAGGTATAATAAAATGCGTGTATTCGAAGGCTCAGCTGTAGCTGGTTCTGAAGTAAATATTTCGTTTCCTTTAGCGAGTAACAGGACTAAATCAAGTAAAGTCACTAACAATAAATTTGATCATAAAAAAAATTCGTACATAGTTGCAAAAATTGTCGAAAATGATGGTATACAATACAGCAAAATAATAAATATATTTGTGGTTGACAAGAAAATTATTGGTAGGTACATTTCAATAAAACAAATTAGATTTGATTATCATTTTTCAGCAGATTCTGTGTGTGTAGAGGAAGAAAAGTGCGAATACATACATTACGATTCTTTTATTACTGTTAGTCCATCCCTTATTTTTTCAAAAAATGATGGTTCATATGTTATAAGTAGACACGTATTGTGATTTTTTTACTGATTGCATATTTATTATCAATAATGTTTTTTCTTTTCATTTGTATTTAATAAAACAATTTGGGAGTCTTGGGTTGAGACTCAATAATTTGAGAGTTGTATGAGTGCGTATGAGTCGTGCGTATGAGTTGTGCGCCTATGGCTTTGGCGAGTCCAACGAAGAGCTCCGACTCAAATTGCGCTCCCCGGTCGGACGTGATGTAGAGTGGAGTGCCGTACAAACTGACCCAGTTGTCCAGGAATGCCTTTGCCACTATAGTTGCTTGCACGTTTGGCAGAGGGACTGCCACGGGCCATTTCGTGAATCTTTCGATGACTGTTAAACAGTACTGCATTTCTGCGACGAGAGGCAGTTTGATTAAATCCACATAGACATGCTCGAACCGATTATCAGGCTCTGTAAATCGTCCGGGTGCTGCTCGATTGTGAGGGCCAACTTTGGAGCGTTGGCAGGCTTTGCAGGAGCGAGCCCAAGCGATGGCGTCCTTGCGTAGGCCAGGCCAGACGAACTTGCGTGCCAGAGTCCTTGCCGTCGCTCTGCCACCTAGGTGTGCGAGGCCGTGGACAACATCGAAAGCCTGTCGGCGTAAAGGGGCTGGAAGGTACGGCCGAACGACGCTATCCTTAACGTCACAGAAAATATCTTGTGCATCCATCCTGAGCTGTATCAGCTGCAGCGCTGAATTTTTAAGCGTTTCCAACTCTGCGTCGGCGGCCTGGGCTTCAGCAATGATGGTTGCGTCCAGGGAGCTCGGGATAGAAATTGTTGCCGTCTCTAACTTGGGAGCCGTGTCTTCTTTCTTGCTACTTGTTGTGTCCGGGCTGGCTGGAAGTGCGGTGGCGCATATTCTGGAGAGAGCATCGACGACGACGTTGTCTTTACCCTGGGCATGACGGTTGTGTCTGGCTTGGAAAAAACTTTAACGGCTTCTACTTTTGCAGCCGGCGGCTGGAAACCTTCCCTGAAGACTTCATAGCCGAGGTAGACGACCTGCGGTTGCCCTATGGAGCATTTTTTTGGATTCACGTGTAGTTTAGCTTCCCGCAGGGTTTCCATCAGCTGTCGCAAGTGGTCCAGGTGTTGCTTGTGGTCCTTGGATACAATAAGAATATCGTCGACGTACCCCTTCGCGAAGGGCAGCTTGCGCAAAACATGGTCCATCGTTCTCTGCATTGATTGTGCGGCATTTCTGAGGCCCAGAAAAGTACTTATAAATTCGAACAAGCCAAATAGTGTGCTCACTGCTGTTTTCTCAACATTCTCTTTAGCTATTGGAATTTGATAAAATGCTTTGCGCAAATCAATCGTGGAAAAAATTTCGCCTTCACTTTCTTGCAGCAAATCTTCGATTACTGGCAGCGGGTACCGATCCGGAATGGTGATAGCGTTCAGACGGCGATAGTCGCCGGTAACGCGCCACGTGCCATCTTTCTTGGGCACCATGTGAAGCGGGCTGGCCCACTGGCCTGAAGACGGCTGAACTATGCCCTTATCCAGCAGCTCGGTAAATGTCTTTTTAGCCGCGACTAGTCAATCGCCAATCAACCTGCGGGGGCGCTCGAAGACGGGTGGCCCGGTGGTAGAGATGGTGTGTTTGACTGTAAAACCGGGTACTTGTATTGGGCTGGTGTTGGGGCTGAAAACGTCGGCGAATTCCTTAAACAGGGCGGCATACTCACGTGCCAACACGCTGTCGTTGGTTGGTAGAATGGACGCTATGGTCGACACGGAGTGCAACTGTGCCGGTGCGAATGTTCCGTGAGTCGTCAATCCAGTTGTTGAGTCTATGAGACCGCCACTCTTTAAGTCCACCAAGAGGCCGTACTTGAAAAGAAAGTCCGCGCCTAGAATGGCGTGCGGAACATCTGCAATGATGGTGTCGCAGATGTAGTCTCATCTCATGCCAAGGTTCAGCGAGAGCTGTTTGCGGCCGAAGGTGCCGATGGGCGTTGTGTTGGCTGCATGCAAAACAAAACTCTGCTGTTGGAGGCTCTCCTTGACCGAATGCAGTGGCAGGAGTAAAAAAACAGAGCCGGTGTCCACGAGGAAGGTGATGTTGCTTCGCCTATCGCGGATGTGCAGACGTTTGTCTAGATGAGGCCCTGCCTCCAACACCTGCGGCGCGGGCGGAGGGGGGCCTATTGGTTTCCCTGCTGTCCCGAGTCGTTCGAGTACGGGCAGGACTGCTCGCAGTTACGCGCCTTGGCTCTAAACTTCCTGTGATACCAACACCACTCCTGGTTTGGAGCGGCCGACCGGCTGCGTCCACGGTTCCTGGGCTGTGATCGTGCACGCGAGCGGCTGCGCCCCTGACGTCCGGCTTGTTGGATGTTGCTTGGGTGGACTCTAAGGGACAGCTAAGACAAGGCGGCCTCCAACGCTCTTAGGCGCTCGACGATCCACCTCTCAGAGGGCGGTCTGCTCACTGCCATGACGCCTCCGATGCTGTTGGCCACGATTTCATCCGTCGCTGAAAGAAGCTCGTCCGTGTTATTTGACCTGAAAATCTTTAACACGTTTTGAGCATTTAACGGAAGCAGTGATTTCTATTTTGACCAGCAGGGCGTCGTCCTGCATGCGAAAGCCCGCAAGGAACTTCATCTTGCGCCAGAGCTGTGACGGCCTCATGTCTCCCAACTCCAAGTTCGTAAGAAGGTTATGTAGCTTTGTTTCGTCAGAGTCTGTGATCCGTTTAAGGATTTGCTCCTTCAACGACTTGTATTTATCCGCATCCGGTGGGTGCTCTAGCAGGTCAGCCATCTCGCTCACTGTCTGGTTGTCCAACACGCCCAGCACCTGGTAGAACTTTTGGGCGTCGTCTGTTACGCCGTTAGCAGCGAAAATGCCTTCTATTCGAATAAACCAGATGTGTGGCTGGTCGCGCCAGAACGGCAGCATGCTGAGCTTGTTGCTCATCTCGGCTTCGTTTTGTGGGTCTGTTGGATCGGAAATTATCGGATTACCTTGTATATGCGGGAGGGCGCGGTATTTTCGGCCTTTTCCCCCTCATGCGTGTTGTTCTCTAGCACCTCCTGCGGCGTGCCGAAGTTGTACGGGACGGCCTGAGTTCCAAAGCCGTGGAGGGGCCCTCCGGGCGCCGGAGAAAACGGTAGCAGGTAGAAACTGGCGAGGTTTTCCTCGTACCGGTAAATGTCGGGGTGCCGCACTGTAATGTTGGTTGGCAGCGGAGGCACTCGGGGCGTATAGCGGACGTGAAAAGGCAATGCCACCACGAGTGCGTTATCACACTCGACCAAAGCGGACTTCTCACTTCCAGCCTAAGTTGACCCGCGCCCTAACCCTAGACTTCGGGTTTCCGCTAGCCTTTGCCGGTTCCAACTTACACACGGACAAACGAGCCTTTTATTTGAGGTTATGTCACTCAACACGCTACACACTGTCTCACTCTCGAGGAAAATTCGCGCTCGTAGAAAATAAGGTCACATCCACACGAGAAAAAGTCACTGTCCGAGTCCATATGGTGCATCACTGTTCAATGTTCGCTAATCGGGGTGACCACTTTAGAAGTCTTGGGTTGAGACTCAATAATTTGAGAGTTCGCGCGAACACGTGGGCAAGGATTCGAGTAATGAGGGCGTGTACGCACAAGCAGGTTTGATATCACTTTAATGCTACAACGTTAAGCTAATTGTACATAACTAAATAAAGAGAAACTTAATGCAAATGTTACTTAGAAAAAATGTTAATAATTATACACAGCTTTTCTTAAGAACGCAATCTTGGCCAGAAAGCACGTACAGGCCGTCTGGCTTGGCGGCGTCCCACGCGCAGACAGACCTTGGTCTTTTTTCTTCTCGATTCCTTTTTCGGCTTTTTCCCTCGCCTCAGCTGTGGTGGTAAGAGAGCACCTAAAAGCAAGCAGGACGCACTGGCCTCTCTATTAAATAATAAAGTATTTATTATTAACACAAACGACTATCAACCGATAACCTAGGGCGCTGACTGGTCACTCTATTAAATGATGAAATCTTAATTATTAACACAAACACCCAAGGTGCTTACTGGTCACTCTGTTAAATAATAAAATATTAATTATTAACACAAACGCCAATCACCCGATGACCCGGGGTGCTTACTGGCCACTCTATTAAATAATAAAATATCGAATATTAACACAAACGCCTATCACCGAGTGACCCGGGGCGCTTACTGGTCACTTTATTAAAGAATAAAGTGTTATTCAATAGCACAAGCGCCTATCACCCAATGACCCGAGGTGCTTACTGGCTTCTTTATTATATAATAAAGTATTAGATATTAACAAAAGTGCCTATTACCCGACAACCATGGGTGATTTCTGGCCACTCTATTAAATAATTAAGTATTATTCAATAGCACAAGAGCCTATCACCCAATGACCTAAAGTTTTTACTGGCTTCTTTACAAAATAATAAAGTATTACATATTAACACAAGCGTCTTTTACCCGATGACCTGGGGTGCTTACTAGCCACTCTATTAAATAATGAAATCTTAATTATTAACACAAACACTTATCACCTAGTGATTAAAACGCTTACTGGCCTCTCTATTAAATAAAAAAGTATTAACTATTAACACAAGCGCCTATCACTTGATGTCCTAGGGAGCTTAATGGTCACTTTATTAAATAATTAAGTAATATTTCATAGCACAAGCACCTATTACCCTATGACCCGTGGCGCTAACTGGCCTCTCCATTCAATAATAAAGTATTAGTTATTAACACAAACGCCTATCAACCGATAACCCAGGGCGCTTACTGGGATCTCTATTAAATAATAAAATATCAATTATTAACACAAATGCCTATTACCTAGTGACATGGGGCGCTTACTGGCCTCTCTATTAAATAATAAAGTATTAATTATTAACACAAGCGCCTATCACCAGATGTCCCAGGCTGTTTAATGGTCGCTTTATTACATAATAAAGTAATTATTATTTACACAAGCACGTATCACTCGATGTCCTGGGGCGCTTACTGGTTGCTTTATTTAATGATAAAGTATTAATTATTAGCGCAAGCGCCTATCAATTGATGACCCAGGGTGCTTACTGGCGACTCCGTTAAATAATAAAGTATTAATTATTAACACAAGCGCGTATCACTCGATGTCCTGGGGCGCTTACCGGTCGCTTTATTTAATGATAAAGTATTAATTATTAGCACAAGCGCCTATCAATTGATGACCCAGGGTGCTTACTGGCGACTCCGTTGAATAATAAAATATCAATTAATAACACAAACGCCTATGATTCAATGACCCGGGGTGCTTACTGGCCTCTCTATTAAATAATAAAGTATTTATTATTAACACAAACGCCTATCAATCGATAACCCAGGGCGCTTACTGGCCTCTCTATTAAATAATAAAATATTAATTATTAACATTGGGTTATTGGGCTATTAATAGAGAGTGCTTGTATGAAGAGTACCGCCATCTATACATATGCGCCTATTGATACAATGATTAAAGTGTATCGACGTTCGCTTGTATACCTATTGGACGTATTGAATTCTAATTTACCAACAAGCATTAGAGTCACATGCCTACATTATCGAGCTTAGGTGAAAGACAGCTTAAGAATTGAAAACGAGAACTTATCTAAACTTACGGTGCGAGTGAATGCACAGCTCCTCAGTAGCTTAAGTGGTAGAGCAACTGTCTAGTAAACAGGAGGTTGTGTGTTCGATCCGCACCCGGGGAGGATTTTTTCTCGTTCTGAATTATTTTTTCCAAAAGGAAAATTTCTTGAAAAAGAAATTATGTGGATTTGTATTGTCAAGTTATTTCTATATCTTATATATTGAGAAGGGGCATGTATGGATGGTGATAGAGAGTGCTTGTATGAAGAGTACCGCCATCTATACATACGCGCCTATTGATACAATGATTTAAGTGTATCGACGTTCGCTTGTATACCTGTTGGACGTATTGAATTCTAATTTACCAACAAGCATTAGAGTCACATGCCTACATAAATTATTAACACAAATGCCTATTACCTAGTGACCCAGGGCGCTCACTGGCCTCTCTATTCAATAATAAAGTATTAATTAGTAACACAAGCGCCTATTATCCAATGACCCGGAGCACTTACTGGTCGCTTTATTATACCATATATATTATTAATTAATAGCCCAACGGTCATTAGGTGATAGGTGCTTGTGCTGTTAATTAATATTTTATTATTCAATAGAAAGGCCAGTAAGCCCCTGGGTCATCGGGTGACAGGCGCTTGTGCTATTAATTAATACTATATATCGTTTATTAAAGCGACCAGTAAGCGCCCCAGGTCATAGGGTGATAGGAGCTTGTGTTAATAGTAGATATTTTATCATGTAAAAGTGTAGCTAGTTAGCGCCCCGGGCCATTGGTTAATGGGCGCTTGTGCTATTAATTAATATTTTGTTATTTTACAGAGTAGCTAGTAAGCGCCCCAGGTCATCGGGTGGTAGGCGTTCGTGTTAATAATTCATACTTTATTATTTAACAGACTGGCCAGTAAGCACCCCGGGTCATCGGGTGGTAGGCGTTTGTGGTAATAATTAATACATTTTTATTGAATAGAGGCCAGTAAGCACCCTGGGTTATCTGGTTATAGGCGCTTGTGCTATTGAATAATACTTTATTATTTAATAAAGCGACCAGTAAGCACTCCGGGACATTGGGTGATAGGCACTTGTGTTATTAATGTTACAATTTTTAATTTCCGCGTGTCTTTGACAATGCCCCTCCACTGCTATGCTGTCTGCTCGACGGAACATTCTCCGTAGATCGTATAGCTAAGATACGACCTTGGGAAAAAGTTCCGATATTGAATTCGCCTAAGCCAACGCTGGTTCCTTCAAGTCAAAATACCATGCAGTACATGCCATCTCACGAGGCAAATGCGCACGAGGTATTAAGGTGTTGACTGCACTGTCTTACACAGTGCGAACCTATTTACGTGTGTACGCTTTGATTTTTGTAACTAAAGCAAAAACATACTAGAGTTACTCTCAGCCAATTATTAAATTTTTCATGAATATCTTATGGCACTAACTTATATGTATATTAAAAGTGCAGAGTGCCACGAGCTCTCAATTAGTTACAATAAATATTTATGTCGCCAAGTCCGTATGTACCACGGCACAACAATTAGCTCCTGACACGTTCAGGTCTTGGGAAAAATTCTCTGGAGCGCTGCTGACTTTTATCCTCACAGCGAATATTCACGTAAATATGTGGTCTTAGTGCGAGTAGACACAGCAATTTTTTTCTAAAAATCGACAAATTTTAGCGTAACCAAAAAATAATGACCATTGTAAATCTTAACGAAATTATTTTGTAAATAATACCATTGAAGTATTTTAAAATTATTTACAAGACTTCATGATTTTATTAAGATTAACAGTTCCGATTATTTTCTGGCACGCTTGCACATGTAACTATAAAATCTTACTATGAACAAATTGGGCACTGAAAAATCAGTATTTCTAAAGTTACAGGTATGCAAAAATCAAAAAATGGCTGGTTTTCAGTAAAATGCTGTTACATGATGGTAAAAATTTGCCTTAACTCTTACAAAAATAAGATTGTAGAATGTTAGTGGTCTAGTAAAGAAATTGTGTACAAAATGGGCGCATATAGACATTAAACAACAGAAACTTGCACGTCATTGATTACGCCTTTACTTGCAATAAGGATGTATGTAAATGTTTAAGAATAAATGTATAATACTAAATAGTCGAGAATATTTTTACTATAATTTGGTGTAAAAAAATTGTGTAGAGTTGTAGAATTTCATAACAGACGAAAAGGGTTCCTCTGAAATAAGTAATTGTTGAATAGATAATTTTTAAATTGCCCGATAAAATATATATCTTACTAATATATGAAGCTAAGTCGCTAAAACCGTTGTAATCGCTAACCACGAAAACTACTGAACCGATTTTGCTGAAATTTTGCACACTGATTCATAATACTTCCTAGATGGTTTAAGTATAGTTTTATCTTAAAAAATTTAATAACAATAGCGATAAATGAGCTCAAAGTTTTGCAAAAATACGCCAGCTTTTCACTTCAGTTCAGTAAAATCTGCTAGATGGCATCGACATAAAATCGAGGCTACTGGCAACAGAATTGAATAAGTGTGGTTATAATACGCTGGAGCGTCTCGATAGTGATGCAGTCGTGCTTCGGCAGTTCAACGAACAGTGTAGAGACGGTAGATGGTAGTCTTGCAGCTGGGTATCCCGGTAACGGACGACACTCTTTTGAGAGGGGGGGAGGGACCAGGTGTCCATTCACCCTGAATCTCGACGAGTGCGATAAAAAAAGTCATTCCAATCGATGACGTCTCCGGCATAATTCCAGGAGACACATCTAGCCAGAGCACAATATGCTCCAACTCTTTACAGTTGTGTGGCAGTCCCATTATACCGCCTGGTGCAGTCTAAGGATTTTCTTCTGTATATGCGAGCCAGGGAAGGCAGCCCTGAAAAGTACGCGCAGCCTCAACGGTTACCTTCTTAGTCATCGCGTCCCCAGCGCGAGTATCACTAACCAATCTCCCCATCTAAGATCACCAAAACAACTGAATCTGCAAATAAAAAAGGTGCTTTAGACACCAACGTCTTGGACGTTATACCGGGAGACGTTGGGAAAGAGCACTACAACTCAGTGTTTCTAACAACCAAGAGTTCTCGCGCATGCGCACAACGGTTTTACTCTCTCTCCGACCAAGGTAGCAGTGGAGGGAGAGCTCCCCCTACCTTTACCTTCAACCCAAGATCCCCTCGCTCTAACAGCTTAAATATAATCTTATATCTTACAGGGGTATATTCGTCGTTGGTCGAGCGGGCTACGTCTTTTGCCCGCATATAGAATCTGACCAACATGCCATCGATTCGTCATCAGTGCATTTTTTTTTTTTTTACTTTTATCATTCATTCAAGCGTCCTTTTTTACAATAGTCATTTTAATTATTAAATACTTTTTCGAAAAGCATAACATTTTTTGTTAAAAAATAATCTGTAGGTCCCTTTGAATTCGATTTATAATTTAAATAATGTAATGTTAAACACAAAATATTTTTTGGTATGTTTATAATAATATTTTTGACTCATTTATAAACTTTCTCTTCAAGTATAAAAACTTCTTTATCATGTATTTACATGCTTGTGCAGCAAATAATATTTTTTCCATACCACCTTGCGGTAAGTATCTTGGTGTGTTGTTTTTCAAAGAAAAAATTAAAATTCCACAACAATACTTAATTAAAAAAAAAATTAGATAATGTGACATAGAATTTAGTAAAATTTATGTAAAGTTATGCTTAGCACTACTGAAATAGCTTTTTTTTTAATATTTACCATTCATAGTAAACATAAAAACTTTTTAAATAATTCAACGCTCAACTAGTCTCCTTTAGCAATAAAAATATTTATTATATAAAATATTGATTACGAGTGGAATTAGGCGTAGGAAACCACTTAAAGAAAAAATAAATCAGCAAAGATAATTACAGTGCTAAAGGTATTTTTTATTGAATTTTACTAAATTTTATGTCACATTATCTAGTTTTTTTTATAACTAAGTATTGTTGCGGAATTTTAATTTTTTCTTTAAAAAACAACACACCAAGATACTTACCCCAAGGTGATATGGAAAAAATATTATTTGCTGCACAAGCATATAAATACATGATAAAAAAGTCTTTATACTTAAAGAGAAAGTTTATAAACAAGTCAAAAATATTATTATAAACATACCAAAAAATATTTCGTGTTTAACATTACATTATTTAAATTATAAATCGAATTTAAAGGGACCTAAAAATTATTTTTTAACAAAAAATGTTATGCTTTTCGAAAAAGTATTTAATAAATAAAATGACTATTGTAAAAAAGGACGCTTGAATAAATGATAAAAGTAAAAAAAAAAAAATGCACTGATAAAGAATCGATGGCATGTTGGTCAGATTCTATATGCGGGCAAAAGACGTAGCCCACTCGACCAACGACGAATATACCCCTGTAAGATAAAAGATTATATTTAAGCTGTTAGAGCGAAGGGAGCTTGGGTTAAAGGTAAAGGTAGGGGGAGCTCTCCCTCCACTGCTACCTTGGTCGGAGAGAGAGTAATACCGTTGTGCGCATGCGCGGGAACTCTTGGTTGTTAGAAACACTGCTACAACTAGCCCCAAAGCTGCGGACTTTGTAACTTTTCTCCCGATCAGTCTGGGTCTTCAACAGCAAGCCAGAGAAGATCACCCCGAGGTATCCAGGCAGTCACAATTGCTGTTATCTGAAGTCAAAAAAGAGTTAACTTAAGAAGCTCACAGGTCTTTTTTAGGGCCATCGGACGCCAACAAATATATTAGAACTTAACAAAGTTGACAGAAAACTCTTTAGGGGTCACAAAAATTTTAAGCATGTCAAACGTCGCGAGAGGATGAATTGGAAGAAAAACTTTAAATGTATCTAATAAATACAATTTCACTTAGGCGTCAAGAAACTGACGCAGAAAATTTATCGAGATTGGAACAGCAGCGTCAAAATCGACAAATAAAGAATCCATTACGTGAGAGATCAGCTTTTCATTGTACCCTTATAGCAATCTCTGAAATCTTTAAAGTTCCTACTTCAGATTTTTAAATAAGTAGAAAATGTATTTGCTGCAACGAAAAATGTAGGGTTTTAGGTCCAGGACGTTGTTGCTCTGGTAATAAAGTTGAGAGATAAGAGAGAAAAATTTTTTTTAATATAAATTTTTTGGGAGTTCAAAATCTTAACAGCTTTAAAAAATAGCCTTTTTCGTGAATTACACGGGAGAAACTGCAAATCAACGGCTCCTTATGGCCACCGATGATTTTATGGCATAGAGAACGCACGGTACCTTTCAGCATAGGAGTAAACGCACCATCTACCGTACACCCGTAAATTCACTTTATTTTGTTACCATGATTGTAAGACAGTTTGATACTAAATATTGACTCAGTAAATTTTAAATTGTTATTTAGGATCTCAAGAGAGCACCAAAATTTTTTTGAGGTGTTAGAGCTTGTTAAAATGATTTTATAATAAAAATACGAAATAGAAGTCATGTTCCTATTTCCGTACCGCCGTTCTCATTACCGGACCCCATCTACCGTACGCGTTCCTATTACTGGACCCCATTCACCGTTTGACGACAGATTTGACTATAACCTCACATTTTTGTTAACAACTGCATATCGATCTCAGTGCCTGCGACATAAATCACGATGAAAATGTCAAAAGCAGAGAAAGATGGAAAATCGAAAATTAAGGAAAAAACGCCAAGTCAATTATGCAATTCAAAAAGATAGCAGACAGAAAAGAAAAACAATTACAGAGAGAGAAACAAAGATTAGTGTTCACGAGGGAAGGGGTTTTATGCTGCTCCCAATCCAGTTCAGTCGTGTAGAGGTGGAAGTGGTTTACGGCGGAAAATAAATGTAACGCAAATGTGCAATAAAATATATACAATATATTTACAGTGCTTAAATTATGAAAATGTGCTCAAGTGAAGGCAAGCGGAGAGAAGCTTTCTCTGCCGCCGCGGCGCGCTAACTAACATACTATGCTCGCAGAGCAATATTTATAGAGACAAAAGTTAAAGTAGAAATTCTAGTACATTGATAAATAAAGGTACAAGAGTAAAGGTAAAACGGTCTCTTGGGCATTGCAAATGTACGCGATGATAAAGGCGTATGATCGGAAAATTACTTCAACTTTAATACAAGAGTAACAAACGTGACGCAATTTGAATTTAGAAAAGGTTTGTCGGCAAATATTCAGGTACAAAACTGAACATACCGCCCGCCATACTACGGTTCGGGGTAAACGGAGTATTAACAATTAGCATTGCACTTATGTAAAACAAACTTAGAGTCTGTATTTTGAAATGTCAATAATGTAATGAACCGGAAAGCGTCCAGCCGAATATGGTGCGCTGGGCCATGGGTGTCCCAGGTAGTCCGATGCGTAAGCCCTCTTGAAGAACTCGTGGAAGCACATCAGCTCCTAGCAGCAACTCGATTTCCGTCAGATCGGCTCGAAAGTCGTCTGCAAGCTCTAAACCCTGTATATACTTCCAGTCGCCTGGAAGCTTGAAGTTTCCTGACCTGTAGCTGGATATAAGCGAGAGCACTAGAGCTTCGCACGTGAGCTTCCCGTCGCTAACCATGGAGGCGAGAGTAAGGTAAGTTTTTCCATGAACTCGCGGAGTCTTGATGCCACCGATGCCAATGACCTCCATGCTGGCCTCTTCATATTCCTGGCGAAGTTTACTTAGCAGGCTCCTTGCAACAAAGGATCGCTGAGAGCAGTTGTCGAGCATGGCACGAGCGATGAGTGTGCGTCCGTCCGGGCCTTGAATTCGGACGAGCGCAGTAGGCAACAGCGTAGTGTTTGAAGAGTCTGGCGATGCCATCCAATGACAGGATACGCGACTCCCTTTCGTGAGTGTAGCAGGCCATGCAGAAGATGCAAGATGCACTGTAGTGGCAGAATTCTCGTGCAGCAGCGTATGGTGATGCCCGTTGCAAGTTAGGCATCGTTTGCTTGATTTGCAGCTTGCGAGTTTGTGAGCACCAAGGCAATTATAGCACATGTTCTTGGCCTCAACAAACTGTTTGCGTTCGTGTGGCGATTTTGCTTTGAAATCGGCACAGCGTAGTATGAAATGCTCACCTTGGCAAAAGCGGCATTTCTCCGTAAAGGCGGCATATGCGTGCAAAGTAGAAGACGCCGTCTTGTCCTTCTTCCGTGTTGCCTTCTCTGTAGAAGACGCGACGATCTCGAGCATCGAGATGCGTTGTTCAATGAAACGCACGAGCGTTTCAAGTGCAGGAGGCTCGTGGGTACTGCTGAGCGATGACTCCCATTCTCGGAAAGTTCGAGCGTCGAGTTTCCGAGCTGTAACAGCGACCACCAAGTCATCCCACTGGTCCGTCGGACGCTTAAGCTGTTTAAGTGCAGCCAAGGCATTTACAGTGCCACTGAGCAATGCCTTGAGTTCGAGCGGCGATTCGTTGCTTACAGCCGGCGCGGCTAGCAAATCGCGAGTTAGCGCGGCAACCAAGCGCCGCTTGTTTGCATAATGATCCTCCAACCTTTTCCATGCAGCCTCGAAGTTGGCGTCGATTACCTGGATCGTCCTCAACAATTCAGCCGCCTCGCCTTGCACATGCGTCTTGAGGTGCTGAAGCTTCTCGACGTTGGAAAGTCGAGAATCGTTGACTATGATCGCAGAGAACAGATCCTTAAACTCGAGCCAGTCGTTGAAATGTCCGGAAAATGTGGGCACAGCAATGGACGGCAGGTTGCGAGAGTTAGCTGGTGGAACAGGAGCTGGGTCTGATGCGGGCGATGCAGGAAGTTTTCCGAGCTGTTCAGCCAAATTAGCTGCCGAATCGAGGTAAGCTTCTTCGGCGATTTCGTAGCTGTCTTCATTGAAATAGCCGATGTCCTTAGTATCGTCTGGAGCAATGTTGAGAATCCTGAGATGAGTGTCCTTGAAGTCATCCCAGTTTATTCGTAGTTGCTGTATACGGCTCTCGATGATTGCACGAGTGAACTTATCCTTGCCGCGCTTCTTGAGGTTTTCGTAAGCATTGCTAATGCTTTTGTACAACTCCTGTTGACGCTTAAGTAAAATTTTGAGTTCCTTGACGTCTGCCATGACGCAGTCGATGTCGCGATGAAGCGCTTGATAATAGGGCTGAGTGTTGGCAGCTAACGACCGCCCGCCTTGGCAAATTCAAGCACGGAGAGCATGCACACACTCTGATTCCCTAAATCACTCACTACTGCAGCTTCGCGAGAGCGCGTTCACCTACACGGCATCAAATGGTCAAGGCAAAATTCAAGGCTTCACTGAGCACTAGCACATATCCACTCCTGCACTGACCGTCGGTCCCTGGAACCACGCTCTGCTACCAAAAATGTTCACAAGGGAAGGGGTTTTATGCTGCTCCCAATCCAGTTCAGTCGTGTAGAGGTGGAAGTGGTTTACGGCGGAAAATAAATGTAACGCAAATGTGCAATAAAATATATACAATATATTTACAGTGCTTAAATTATGAAAATGTGCTCAAGTGAAGGCAAGCGGAGAGAAGCTTTCTCTGCCGCCGCGGCGCGCTAACTAACATACTATGCTCGCAGAGCAATATTTATAGAGACAAAAGTTAAAGTAGAAATTCTAGTACATTGATAAATAAAGGTACAAGAGTAAAGGTAAAACGGTCTCTTGGGCATTGCAAATGTACGCGATGATAAAGGCGTATGATCGGAAAATTACTTCAACTTTAATACAAGAATAACAAACGTGACGCAATTTGAATTTAGAAAAGGTTTGTCGGCAAATATTCAGGTACAAAACTGAACAATTAGAAAAAGAAAATAAAAAATTACGAAAGCAAAAAGAGAAGTTAAAAGCCATTGTAAATAGAAAAAAGTCTGTTGAGGAAGATTAAATGGATGAGACAAAAGCTATTGATTTACAAAAGCAGATTGGAGAACTTCAAAAGAAACAATTAAAACTAAACCAAAAAAGAAACAAAGATCCATCATGAGTAATTTTTGTAATGCAAGTTATTCTTGAATATTCATAACATCGTAAGTTGATTACTATTATAGTCTCAAGCTTTTTTACTAATTTTTGTCAGTCTAATTAAAATATTAAAAAGCAATAATATCTCATGATATGTAACAGAAATCTTTTTAATGAATAAAATTTTTTTTAATAAATGCAAATAAGTTATTTTATATAAACAAGCAGTAATTAAACTTAGATTAGTTTCAGCTTAACAACGATTGAATCTATTAATAATAAATAAAACATCACTTGGCAAAAATTATTCAAGAATAACTTGCATTACAAAAATTACTCATGATGGATCTTTGTTTCTTTTTTGGTTTAGTTTTAATTGTTTCTCTTGAAGTTCTCCAATCTGCTTTTGTAAATTAATAGCTTCTGTCTCGTCCATTAAATCTTCCTCAACAGACTTTTTTCTGTTTACAATGGCTTTTAACTTCTCTTCTTGCTTTCGTAATTTTTTATTTTCTTTTTCTAATCTTTGTTTTTCTCTCTGTAATTGTTTTTCTTTTTTGATTTTTCTGTCTGCTATCTTTTTGAATTGCATAATTGACTTGGCGTTTTTTCCTTAATTTTCGATTTTCCATCTTTCTCTGCTTTTGACATTTTCATCGTGATTTATGTAGCAGGCACTGAGATCGATAAGCAGTAGTAAACAAAAATGTGAGGTTGTAGTCAAATCTGTCGTCAAACGGTGAATGGGGTCCGGTAATAGGAACGCATACGGTAGATGGGGTCCGGTAATGAGAACGGCGGTACGGAAATAGGAACATGACTTTTATTTCATATTGTTATTATAAAATCATTTTAACAAGCTCTAACACCTCAAAAAAATTTCGGTGCTCTCTTGAGATCCTAAATAACAATTTAAAATTTACTGAGTCAATATTTAGTATCAAACTGTCTTACAATTATGGTAACAAAATAAAGTGACTTTACGGGTGTACGGTAGATGGTGCGTTTACCCCTAATTATTTTTTGGAATTGTTACACCTCATTATTTGACCAAATAAACTATGTGGATTCCGAAAAAATATGTTTTTAATAAGAAGATTTTTGTTCTGAGATGTGTCAGGAATATGTGTAAAATTTCTAACTGAAAACGTTTCACATTACATGTCAACACACTACGTTGTTTTATTTAGTAAGTCTCATGCGAAGCCGAGACGGGGGGCTGCTAGTATATATATATATATATATATATATATATATCACACAAGAAAATGATCCATTGTTATTTAATCTAGGTAAGGCTAGTCAACGAGAGAGCTGTGTCTCTCCTCCGAAAAGTGTGTAACTAGAGCAGTTAGTCTTGGTCCTGCCTCAGTACACGCTTCAATTAAACTTTTCAATAAAACTGTTCTCTTTTCTAACTTGTATCATTTATTCCAATCCTCACTATCTCCTGCATAATTTTCAACAGTAATTAACTACCAAGCCTACTTGGAAATGCTAAAGATAAATCTTGTCATACAAGAACGTAAAAAGAAGTGCAAAGTGTCAAACTATAGAGCTCTTGGCATTGACTATAGCTAGAAATATAATTATATTTTTATATATATACAGTAGGTCTAAGATGTGTTACAGCGCATCAACAGAAATATAAACATTACTTTAAAATATTAATTGTGTTACAAATTTTACATTATAAATACAAGAAAATTTATTTTAAGACATTTTATTTCATGTAGTACTGACTACAATTGTTATGATTCACAATTATATTTATGTCACATAACTTAAGTTAAACAAAACCACTTCCTTTGTGAAAATACCGACAACTGAGTAAAATTTATTTATAGAAGAAATTCATACAGTATTACCTGATAAAAAAAAAACAAATATATAATAAATTTGGTAAACTTAAACTATTAAAAAAATTTTATCAATTTTGTTGTTAAAAAAAAATGACTGATCGCATGATAGTCAATGTAAAATAGTTACTGCTGAATACGGATAACATATAGAAGTCAGATTTTTGTACTCTTTAGCTTGCTTTAAGTAGATCGTTTAATTTACTTGTAGGACCAGATCAAAATTTAAAAAAAATAAAACTTCTCTATGATAAATTACATCTTTTTGGCTCCTTAAAAATCTATACAGATCTAATTGTTAACATGCAACACATCTCAGTAAAACATGCAAGTTTTCAGAAAAAAGTCACACATACGTGTGTTTTAAAATTTGTTATATCATTATAGAGTCAAATCATCTTAGGTTCTGTAAATATGTATGTGCCAGAGAAAGTAATATTAGTGTACAAAAATTAGACACACTGCTTTTTATTCAAATATGAAATATACATATAAATATATAAATACACAATATTTTTCCATTATAAATTTTGGCATTAAAGAATCTAAAGCGTCTTATTTGTTTTAAAAATGTATGTGTGACTAATATAATAAAAGAGTGCAGAAAAATACACACGTTAAATTTTAGACACACAGTATGCGTTTAGGACACTAAAGATATTTTTTTAAATTACATTACGGGTTTTACTTAAAAATAAAAATACCTGCTTCTGTTATACAAAGCTCTTGGCACTCAAATTTAACTTTTAAAACTGTATCTTTGAATAGTGAACATATTGCTCCATCACCTTGTATTGATAAAACAGACATTGATTTAAAAATAAGAGACATTTTTGAAACTCGGTTATTACATCAATGAATAGAAAATAGTTTTTGATCACCATCTATAGTTCAGATATTTTAAATTAGAAGGTATAAGTTATTTTAAAGGCCGATAAAGCTAAGCAATAATTTACTTCAATATCGAATTGTAAGTTTTTTTATAGTCAACAATAATGTTCACATAAACTCAGGTTATAACCGGCGCCCGTAGAACGTAATCTCTAATATGTAGGCGTAAACAAGGGATGAGTAAGGCTGCAGTCACATGGAGCGCAATAGAGCGAGCAGGATAGGAATTTCTCCATAAGCGGCTGTGTTAAGGAGCTATTCACATAAGACATTTATTTCATTGTGAACGTTCATTTTGAAAAGGGGGTTCCACTGTTCCGCTAAACTCAAATTGAGTGAACCTTAATTCTCTAAGGAGTGAACAGACTCAACAGACCTATGCTGTGTTTTCTACATAGAGATATTATAGATCTCTATAATATCTCTATGGTTCTCTATCAGTCAACTGAGTCAACATAGTTGCGACCACAGGCTTTGTTGCCTGATATAGGCTTTGTTGCCTGACGGAAAAAGAGGTATAGGTCTGTTCAGTCTGTTCATTCACTTTGAGTTTAGCGGAACAGTGGAACCCCCTTTTCAATATGAACGTTCACAATGAAATAAGCAAAAAATGTCTAAGTGAATAGCTCCGGAGTCCGGAGACAGGACTTGTAAAGGCAGCTGAATCACACACTGAGAGAGACAGCAATAGGGTTAAAAGAATATCTTTCTCTCTCTAGGGAAACATGGAGGGGGAAGGTGATCAGGGAAAAGTTCAGAGTAGTGTTGTAAAGCCGTCATTGTGACGGACCGATTTTGGTCCCTGGACCGTAAAATGACCGTCCGATGACCAACTTAAAATTTGTGACGAGCGTCTTTTTTGGGCAGTCCCGCATGGTGCGTATTAGAAGTGTGAAATATACTTTGCGCAGTACGGAAGAACCAATCGCAGTGTAAAGAACCAATCAGATGATCAGATCTATTGTGTATTTGTTTACTTTATTGTAATTGGTTCTTTCTATTTTACAGCTCTATATATGCGCTGTGGGGTATGTGGAAGAAGCCTAAGAAATCTTTTTCATTCACGCAGTCTCGCGCTGCAGTTAGATAGCTTTTGATAAGTGAACAAGTCACAAGTCTTCTCCAAGGTTAGTACAAAAAAAAAAAAAAAAAAAAAAAAAAAACGGAGATCAAGGTTAGGTTGTTCTTTAAACAAAGAGATTTCTTTCTTTCCACTTGAGATGCACATGATTTTTTACTCAAGTTAGGAAACAATCAATTAAATATGACATGTTTTATAAATTAAATTTTTTTTTGTTTCAGCAACCGAGATGGGCAAACTAAAAAAACTAGTTTTACAGAATTTCACCGAAAGTACAACAGACCCTAACAAAAAGCTCGTGTCATATAAATGCAACTTTTGTACTCAAAAATATTGTTTTCATATTACAAGAATGAGTGATCATTTATTAAACTCTTGCAGTGGATGTCCAGATAATGTCAAAGAATCTATAAATTCAAGAAACAAAAATAAAAAAAGAAAAAGAAACAGTCTAAACAAGAGAAATAACGTTTCTAGTGATGATTCTAATAACAGTATTGATTCAACTATATTACAAGATGTATCAGTTGCAAATAGTGAAAATGCCACAGTTAACGAATCTCAAGCTGCTGAATCGACTGTAATCATAAATTCTAAAAGAAATGCAGATAAATTTTTTGATACCATGTCTGATAGTGACCAAATGAAGGCAAGCAAGTTGTTGGCAAAAGCGATTTATGCATCTGGCACACCATTGCATATAGTTGAAAATCCTTATTGGCGTGATTTTTTGAAATTTTTACGACCTTCTTTCAAAATACCAACTAGACATGATGTTTCGAATAAACTTCTAGATGATGTTTTTTCTGATGTAGAAGTAGAAGTCAAAAGAAAAATTGAAAAGGCGCAAAGTTTGTGTTTAGAAAATGATAGCTGGTCTAATATTCGAAATGAAGGTATAATCAATTTTGTTGTTAAAACACCAGAGCCTGTATTTTACAAAAGTGTCGAGTTAAAAATGAATGTCGAAAATGCTGACTATTTATGTCATCAAATGTCACAAGTCATGGAAGAGGTTGGAATACATAAAATAATAGGTGTTTGCACGGACAACGCTTCAGTGAATAAAGCTGCCTGGAGATTATTGGATTCTAAATATTCAGATAAGTGTATAAGCTTTCACGGCTGTGCAGCACACGGATTAAATCTATTACTTAAAGATATTGTCCAGCAACAATCAATTAAAAAAATACTTCAGAGCTCAGTTGCAATGGTAAAAGAAATAAAAAAGAGCCATCTCTTGCACGCAACACTTACACATTTGCAAAAAAACAACATGGAAAAAAAACTTTACAGTTCTTTAAAATATCCTGTCAAAACAAGATGGGGATCCAGTCTTTATTGTTTGGAAAGCATCCAAGAAAATAAATCTAACTTACAAAAGCTAGCAATAGCTGAAAATGTGCAAAAAAAAATCGATAAACTGACAAAATCTTTATTGTTAGATGAATCTTATTGGACAATGATAACAAAGGTAATTGATTTATTGAAGCCTATTACTAAATGGATAACAATTTTAGAATCAGACAAAGCAAGAATCCATCTTGTTGTAGAAGCTTTTTATGAAATTGAGAATAATGTCAACAAAGTTGTTACATCTTCTTTATCGCCACTGACTGCTATTGAACAAAATGGTATCAAGAATAATTTGAAGTCCCGCCGTGATATGATTATTAAGCCAATTCATTTGGCGAGTAATATTTTGGCTCCAAATTTCAAAGGAGACAAGTTGACTCAAGTAGAAATTCACACTGGGAGTGCATACATATTAAAGTTAGCCCGAAAGTTGAATTTGGATCAAGTTCAAGTTACTCGTGAATTAACTGAACTCAACGACGAATCTAGCATATTTGGAAGTGAATTCTCTATAACAACAGCAAAGTTTTTGGAGCCTGTAAAGTGGTGGGCAAATTTAAAAAAGACGGCGCTGGCTAAAATAGCCATTCCCATTCTCAATGCATCACCAACCTCTGCAGCTACAGAGAGAACTTTTAGTACGCAAGGTTGGATTCACTGTAGTAAACGGAACAGGTTAACTACGTCGCGCTCGATAAAAATAACTTACATATCACATAACTTGAAACTTTTACGAGAAAAAGATTATATAAAACAAAAAGAGTCAGAAGATATCATAAGTGAACCTGATGATGAGGTTATTGAAGACTTTGAAATGTCTGATAACGAAAACCTTAATACAGAAGCGGATGTTGCTCAAATTTTGTTAAATATTGGTTCTAATTTTAGTTACCCAGTAGAGACTGACTTAGATTATTGATATTTAGAAACTTGAAAGATTCCAAAGAAATAAGATATAAAACAAAGTATTTTTAAGAAAAAACTGTTAAGCCATTGTGATAAGTCGAAAATGACTATAAAAATTTGTGTTCTAATGCAATAAGTATATGTTGGTATCATATAAATGGTACAAAGTGTTCAATTTGTTTCAATAAAAATTTTTAATTAACTGAAATAACTGAGTAAATTTAAAAAAATAATAAAGTTTATGAATAAATCGTCTCTTTTTTCTTTAAACCTATTCCTAAATATTTATTTACTTTAATACACCTAACTACAAACCCATTATTATTATTATTATGAAATAAATAAATTAAAAAATTGTCCATTCTACTATATAGTTGTAAAATGACCGTCATTTGACGGTCCGTCCAAGAGACCGGACCATTTTTAAAATGACGGTCATTTTACATAGAAAAAGTTGGGAAAATTTTTCGGACGGACATTGACGGTCTTTTTCCGTCATTTTTTTTGTGACATGACCAAAAATAAAAAAGACGGTCATTTTACAACACTAGTTCAGAGAGGTAAAGGAAGTCACCTTCCCTCTGTGTCTCCCTAGAGAGAGAGAGATACTCTTGCAACCCTACAGTAAGTGATTCAGCCGCCTCCATTCGCTATATGCAGTATGTATAAAGGGCTTACCCCCACTCTTATACTAGTCGTGCGGTGTAACCGCTTACTGACGACTTCAATGAACTTCAATCCTTGCTGAGCTCGAGTCCGAGGCTCGGACTCCGAGCCACACATGTAATCTCTGTAATAAAGCACACACTCATGTACGCCTGACATAGGCGCATAGCGAATAAGTGTGGCTAACTTAGGGAATGGATCATGTGTTTAAAAAAAAGGCACGATTCCGATTTCTGTGGCATCGTGATCTAAGTGTGGTTTCTTGTGTATGTTGATACCAGGAATGTAGAAAAAATGATTTAAAAATTCCTACTTATCTTCTTTTCGAGATATCGTACTCGAAAGTCGAAAAAATCATATTTTGTATACATGTGATATAAGGGTTATTTCCTGCTTATTTGATAGTAATAAATATGAAAAAATAATGAAAACCATTCTATTTGCTTTTTTTTGAAATGTAGCATCTTAATTGTCAAAAAACACATTTTAAATGTATTTGATCTTAATATAAAAGCACTTGATAAATTAATATTATTTATTAATTTAAAAATGATGAAATTTCTGTTAATTTTACCATCGCTGCCCGGCACACTGACACAGATCAAAGTGTATTATCTATTCTCATCAACTTGGTATGTGATACGCTTTTCATGTAAGGGCTATTCAAAATTCAAATTCTTAAAAACACTTGATAAATTGATATTATTTATTGATTTAAAAATAATGCAATTTCCGTTAACTTTACTATCGCTTTCCGGCACACTGACACAGATCAAAGTGTATCATCTATTCTCATCAGCTTGGTATCTGATACGCTCTTCATGTAACAGCAATTCAAAATTCAAATCCTCGCGCGCTTAATTTAGCATGCAGCGCCTCTATCGGTCAATTTTTGGTTTAGCGCGTAAACATTTCAAATACAAAAGCTCAGTGTTATCGGGAAATCTTGTGGCTTGTACATCTTCAAGTATGTATTGTTTATTGTTTTGTGTGCCGTACTGTGCGTGTAAACAATGTCAAAACATCCACAGTTACATCCAAAGTTAAAAAATTTCTCGTTTTTCTGCTCCTTCAATGACAGGTTAGATACGGATGAAGAATGTCTTACTTTTTTAGAAGAAGTTTGTCTTGTTCCCTCAAGATCATCGATACGTTAATTGTGTTGTGATTTGCCAATGAAGGTCGAGGAGAAACATGGAAAGCTAGGATGGATTTGGCGTTGTGCTACGAAGAGCTCGAAGAAAAAAGGCGCTCAATCTTGTAGAAAAGCAAAAAATCCTGCTGTAGGCACTTTTTTCGACGGGAGTCAGTGTCATCTTTCTATTCGAGAAGTGCTGGCCGCAATAATTTTTTTTGTTGCTAAAATGCCTGTTACAGCCTTGTATCAGGCAAGTATTGTAGTATTATATAGTGGTTCACTAAAAATATTCATGTTTTGTAGTATTGTAGGATATCTGTTTTTTTAAAATATAAATTTCGGTAAGTAAATATTTTTTGATGTATTTCAGCACTTGCTGGCTTGGCGTCATCACACAAATGAGCCCGAGCTTAGCATAGGCACGGTAGTAGACTACTACAGCTACTGCCTTAAAATTGCTGAGGTGATAGCGTCTCATGTCGATTATCAACTTGGCGGTGAGGGAAAAACCGTTCAAATCGACGAGACATTCCTCACGAAATGGAAGTATCATCGATGATGCATTACGGAGCAAATGACCATCATTGTTTTGGGCCTTTATTGCGAGGACAAGACAGGGCACGTCTTCAGGGTCAACTCTAAGAGCAACGAAGATCTTTGGCCCTACATAAAAAAACATGTCAACCCCAGTACTACTTTTATTTGCACAGACAGTGCAAAACAGTACGTTGGTGTTGACGACATTTTGAAGGACGCGACACACAAGACGACCAATCACAGTATTAGTAAATACGTTGACAAGACAGACGTGATGAACACAATGAACGATTTGGAAAACCAAAATCGTTTATTAAAAACTGCGATTGTGTGCAGGAAATCGCCAAGACTCCTCCACCAGTATATGGCGCTATTTTTCTATTGTCGGAATTGCTTGGAGAGAAAGTTCAAATACGATTTGGGCTCTCAAATCATGCAATTCCTCGTCGGTATTAAGAAAGTTTATCCCAGCACCTTCAATGGTGAAGAACGTGTGGGTTAAGAATTACAAGCCATTGATTCTCCCACCGTTGAAAGTGAGAATATCGAAGGCATTGTTGCTAAACGTGCTCGTATGTCCACCGCATCGATGAAGAAATCGACGAGATAGAGGACAACGAGGACGAGAACAAGAATAATGACAATGACGTGACAGACGTATATTTTCAAGGTGGCTCCAGTGGCCTCAATGTTAAAATTATAAACAACCCAACCGAGGTTAAGAAAATTGCATTATATTCTTTGAATTCCCATCTTTCTATTCGTATAAAAAAAAAATTAAGGTCGACGATGAAAATTGTATGAAATCATGCTTACAAAATCGTAGTTTTAAGACGGGTTAGATATAGGAAATGCAAGCTTATGCGATATACAACCTACTGCTGCACTTATACAAATAACCCGTAAGGTGTAAAAAATATACTATCTTGTATATATTATTACGTAGTTTTTGATGACATAAGAAAAGTGTCTTGTTACCAAACAAAATCTTTAAATAATCGAAGACTAAGTATACAGTTGCGAGTGCAAGTCAGCTCTCCTCAGCGGTCTGCATTCTGCAGAGAGTACATAATATATATAGGTATGACTACAGCTGAGCAATTTTGCCACATTCTTGAACTTAGGAGCGTACCGTAACAGTTCATCAATTAGGGCAGAATAAAACTTTTTTGTTTTTTATATTTACTCACTAAAGTAATAGATAAAATGTAGAATATGGCTTACAACAGTCTCTACGATATTTTTATACGATATTTTAAAGAAAATAATGATTAATTTTTAGTCTCCCCATTTTGATACGGCACTAGGCACTGGAGCCACCTTAAACCTACGATCAAGCTAACGCGCGCTGCATATACACATAAGTACATTTATACTATGTGCGTTAGCTCACCCAAATAATTATACATGTACACATAAGCTTACACATGCACACATTGGAGTGCACGTAGGTCTACGTCCTTGTGGTTTGGGTAACGCTAAAGATCTGCATTATTTTTTTCTGTTAGTGGAAAGTTTTTTTTTTTTTAATTGTTATTATGTTTATCATGTTTTCCGTAAGAAAAAAAAAACACGTGAAACATTTTTAAAGAAGAAATACACATTTAAAATGAACTAAAATAAAAAAGTACACCAGTTGAAATTTTTTAAATATTTTTATGATATTTTTTACTATCAAAATTAGTAAGTAATAACCCTAATTTCGCATTTTTACAAAATACGATTGTTTCGACTTTCGGGTTCGATATCTCGAAAAGGAGATAAGAAGGAATTTTTGATTATTTTTTCTGTATTTCTGGCATCAAAATATACAAGAAACCACACTCAGATCACGGGGCCACAGAAACCGGAATCTCCCCAAAAAAAGAAATACAATGTGATTTAAATATTCTACAACCCTACTGATTGATATTTTGTAATCACATAATATGTAGTTTCATCTGTATTTATACTTGTAAAGTTACTTGGAATTCTACTTGGAATTCCACTTGGAATTCCACATGAGATTTTGGATTGGAAACTCCAAGAATCATTCCGAATGGCATCCCAAGTGGAATTACAAATGACCACTGAAGATACATTTTTTCCTTCTTTAAAATAGTTAAAATTGAAATTTTAAGCAGTATAATGGCTATGATAGGTGTTATCATCCATATACTAACACCAAATCAGAGGGGTTCAAGTATTTGTTCTCAGATTTCGAAAAAATAAATTTTTTTATTTTTCGTTCAAATTGTCTTAAAATAACTTGAACTCCTCTGCTTTGGTGTTACTATATGGATGAAAATCTCTAATGGGCTCATTAAACCGCTTGAAATTTCAATTTTAACTATTTTAAAAAAGGAAAAAATGTACCTATAGTGGTCATTTGTAATTCCACTTGGAATGCCACTTGGAATGACACTTGGAGTTTCCAATCCAAAATCCCATGTGGAATTCCAAGTAGAATTCCAAGTGACTTTACAAGTGTAAATACAGATGGAATTACATATTGATTATAAAATATCAATCAGAAGGGAATGCTTTTATTATTATTTTTTAGTTCAAGTACTATTACATCACAGACTTTTGTAATAAATAATAGACTCGTACGTAATACAATTTAGATTTTGATTATTTTTATGGCATGACTCTTTAATTATTTACTTCACTTAAATTATTTAGTTCTTGGATTTTTTTTAAAATAATATTTTTTCATTCTTTGGTTTGTTAAGGAGGTTGACTGCATTTGGAAAAGGGTGCGAGAGAGTGAGAGATCTGACTGTGCCTTTTTTTTAAATGCCTGGGCATGTCCGGTAATTTAATGTTAAGTTGTATTTACACTCCAGATTATTCACTAATACCTAACTATTTTTACAAGGACCTAATCTATGTGATTGTTTTACATTTTAAAAAAGCAGATGTTAATTTACTGTTAACTGCAGTTTTGTCCAAATCTGACTGTTGATTTTATCAAAACTTGTTATTATAAGAGTCGCTTTTGACGATCTCCCATAAGAATGCATGCAAAATTCATGAAATTTATTTTAATAACTCCGAGTTTCATCAGCATCTAGAGTTGTTTAAACTTTGCATAAGCTTTTTTTTTATTTTTGAAGTTCTGCATAAATTCTAGTTAAAAAATAACTGTCGATAGCTGATAGGTAGTCAACATTCTTAAGTATAAAGAGCGTTTTAGTTTCTTACTGATTTTTAATAATTTATTACCACAATCAACCTTTATACGTTTTTAAAAATACACTGCTCCGAAATATTTGTTCGCAGTTTCATAATGTCAAAAAAAAATTAGATAGAAGATAGAAACCTTGGCCCAAGGCAGTGCCACGCTTGCGCCTTGCGCCGCGTAATTCACAGGTAGGCCCTACCTTGGTAGCTTACCTTGGGCCTACCAAACTAATGGGGTATCCTAGTTAACTTTCCGATCAGGATGGTTATCTAAAGTCAATAATTTTTTTCATTAATGTCAAGATTCTTCCATGGACATATAAAGAAAAATGGACTGCTCGTTTTTATGTTCGGCGCTGAAACACAAGTAGAAGAGGACACAACATCGAACGTGGGTGTCTATCTCTCTCGCACATTCCAACGTTTGGCAATGTGCGAAAGAAACAGATACCATGCACAGAGACATCAGCGCTGAATTGGGGCTAAATGGTCAGTCTGCGTGTTACGAGAATACATAGCGTACCATGGTTGCCTAAAATCAATAATTTTTTTCCTTAATATCAAGATCCTTCCTGACAGTCCGATTATCTCAATTAGAATCTCTAACTCCTCAACTTTACGATATTTTTTTCAGCAAGAGATTTTGGCTTTACTAAGTTGTAAAAAAGATGTATTACCCTTTATCGCTTGTACGTGTGAGCTACATTGCATGTGTTTCTACTACAAACTATTCTCGATCTCTCTCACACACTTTAGTGACACAAGCAATGTAGCTTATATGTACGAGCAACAAGAGAACATATGTCTTTTACAACTTATTAAAGCAAAATCTCACGCTAAAAAAAAATATCATCGTAAAGTCAAGGAGCTAGGGATTCTAATTGAGATGATCAGACTATTAGGAAGAATCCATAGACATATAAGAAATGTAGACTGCTTGTTCTCATGTACGGTGCTGAAGCACGAGTAGAAAGAGATACAACATTGAACGTGGGTAAATAGCTGTCTTGCACATTGCCAAAGGTGGGGGTCAGCAAACTAAGGCCAGCAGGGGTCTGATCGGGGCATTTGATATCTCGCAAAAGTAAGCATTTTTGTTGATTATTGGCAATAATTGTGTAGTTACATATTGCGCATGCGCGCGGCATGTGTTTACTTACTACACTAGCTGCACATCACTCGTAGGCGTTATAAAGAAATTTTATTTATTTATTAATTAATGAAGAGTGTGCAGATAGAAATTTTGACTGTGCAATTAAGTTTAGACAATGTGCAGTTTTTTCAGCCCCTGTGCAGTTGTAAATACGCTCTAATAAGAGAGATATTGTGATCCAACTACGGCCTGCGAGTTGACTAACTTCTTTAATTTTTAATTCAAAAGTGAGGCATTTGCAGTTCTAATTATTTGCATAAACGAAATGTGCAGATAAAAACACGTCACCCTAGTATTTTTTTTTTGCACAAATCGATAATTTGCAGACTGGCTTTCAGGAGATACCGGCACAGGACAGTACTAGGCACTTATGCAATGATCAGCTGACAAAATACATCATCATGTGCTGACGGTCAAGTACCCGAGACTATATGTATATGCATGCATTCGGCGACACAATATGTGTGCATATATATATAATCGTGCAGAGCTGCAATTTGAGAACCATTGTCGTAGCAGACGACGATTTTGGTTTTCTCGCAGCCGCGACCAAAAACCAGTCCCTCTACCACTCTTCTTAGACGGGAGAGTGGTGGGAAGACCACTTTTCGCCATCTTGAAGCCAACACTGGATAATTCCTAAACTGTGCATGCGCATTATCGTTATTTTTGGTTATTTTATACAGGGATCATCGAAAATAATGCTTACTTTTGCGAGATATCGAATGCCCCAATCAGACCCCTGAATCCCCTGATGCAACCTGGAACCTGCCCACTAACGTGAGAGAGAGACAGATACACACGTTAAACATTGTATTCCTCTTTCCGTGGGCTTTAGCGCCGTGCCGTACGTAAGAACGAGCAGTCTATTTTTTTTTTTTGTCTATGCAGATTTCCACGTTCGATATTGTGTCTCCTTCTACTTGTGCTTCAGCGTCATAGAGATATAAGAATAGAGAGCGCTAAACCCACACAACTCTGTCTGGTGATGTTTTCATCGGTGCGAGAGAGAACGCTCCATAGTCACCACAGGGTCCCTATGGTAATTATGCAGCGGTCTCTCTCTGGGACACAGCTTAGTACGGGGTCATGTGGGTTTTGCGTACTGTATTCTTATTTTTCTATGTTCAGCGCCATACATAAGAACGAGCAGTTTACATTTCTTATAATGGGTGTAATCCGCAATCGCTGCCAGCAGTTACATATGTACGACGTGACAACGTTGCGTGGTTGGGGGCGCTACTGTCGATTTACTGGTGATGTGATCCGCAATCTCACCAGCAGTAAAGCAGACGACGTCCGTCTATACTTGCTCTTTTTCGTGACATTTTCCGACATTCTGTCGTCTGCTTTGCTTTGTTTACAATCAGAAAATGTCACGAAAAAGAGCTAGTAGACCGACGTCGTCTGCTTTACTGCTGGGTGAGATTGCGGATCACATCACCAGTAAATCGACAGTAGCGCCCCCAACCACGCAACGTTGTCACGTCGTACATATGTAACTGCTGGCGGCGATTGCGAATTACACCCAATGATTGTACTTGTTCTTGTTCCCGCTGTTGTTCCTCTTATTTCCATTATTTTCTTATTCCTCGCTCTTATCGCATTTTTGTGCAAAGGCCCTAAAAATTTTTCCCCTATCGGTCTTACTGAACAGCCCCCTTACAAACGATCTTCATAGTCAGTCACTTCGAGTAGTTAAAAACACGCTGTCATATACGCCTAGTTTCTGTGTTCAAAATGGTGTGTATCGTTGAATTCCTTCAGCATCCATTAACATCATTCTTATTTGATAAATATAGCTTGCAATACATTCCATACTCATTTTATTTCATATTTTTGTACCTTGCTCTCTATCTATTTTGTTGTTTTTTACTGCATATTATATTTGGTTAGCTATGGTTGTGCTCGCATTTCGCGTGCCATTTAATAAGAAGTAACTCAAAAAATTGGTTTCAGGGTCGGGTCAGGACTAAAACTGTCAAGAAAGCAGCTCGCGTCATTATTGAAAAGTACTACATGAGGTTGACTCTAGATTTTCACACCAACAAAAGATTATGTGAAGAAATCGCCATAATTCCAAGCAAGCCATTAAAGAACAAGATTGCGGGGTAGGTATCAATACTTTATTTGATATTTTTCACACCACCTATGGTGCTAAGAACATTTCCTAAGCTCAGAAGTTGTTATTTACCGGAAAGCTATGGTATAGTTTTACCACAAGATATTTCGCTTAAATTAAAGGATGTCAATATTGTTTGCACCTGTTGTGCGTTGATACAGTTTTCTGATCAGTAGGTATATATCAGCAGCACATAAAAAATCACATCTAGGGTTTACCTGGGCGTGATCTCACCCAATTCTTGAATAACTTTGAGTGCCCCAGTGTTGACACTTTCAGTACTTGGCAGCCTTAAAAGTTATCTGTGTCGAAATTCGTTAGGCTTTAACAGCAACAAATTTTAAACTTCATTGCAAAGGGTGTTGGAAATAATGTGAAAATCTGACGTATTGATAAGTCTACTTGCCAATGCCCGATGTAGAAATATTAGTAATCTAGTAGTAACTGAATTATTATCTTTTTCTTCTAATTCTTTCATTGCATATACATCAAGTAAAATGTTTATGCATCTTCTGATGTATGTAGCAAATAGTGTGATTACTGCATTATAATATTTTGTAAAAACATTAGGTTTCACGATTTTAAGTAGGGTGTTACTGTACTCAGTGCACATGTTTTATAAACGTATATCTTAATACATGTAGGAATTTTGAGAATTGACAAAATATGGTCACTGTATTTTAAGCCAGATTGTTGATGTGGAACACAGTTTGCCAACATTGAAATTACATACTGTGTGACTTTATTATGTTCTATCTTATCCGTGTTAATTGTTTTTGTTCATAGAGGTAATTCTACAAGTATGTTGTAACATTAATATACTACCTGAACGTTTTGTGTTCCGAATAAGAATTAAAACACCAAAAATGGGCTTAATCCTTGACATTAAACACAGTTTGTATTACCTAAATTATTGAATAGTATTTTTATTAAATATATTTAATCACGCTTGAAGTTAAATAAACGTAACAGTTTACACAGTTAACTTTATGTCTATAAAGTGGGATTCCAATCTAATGCATATTAGCAAATCAAGCGATATATTTCGTGTTGATTCTTAAGTTTGTACAAGAACAGTAAATACTGAATAAAGGACTGAGTGTATCTAAAGAGATCGAGTTGAGAATACTATCCGAGGCCCTTCAAAAGGAATGAACTTGTATAGATTTATTTGCCAGTAAACTATGATGTAAGTAGAGCTCAAAGAAATAACAGATGTATACGAAAAATTCTCTGCTTTTTTAAAACGGTAAGCACCTTCAAAAGTGCTGGTTACCATACGTCATAAAACGGTGTGCATCTATACATAAGTTAAAAACTTGAAATTGATGTGCTATTGTTAGGTAAATGTCCCTATTCGTAGAATGTGTCCCTATTCATGGAATATGAAAATTCATGCTTTTGTTATACAGAACTTGATAAAAAAATTGTGGTAGTTGGACATTTTATGTATCTTTATGAATTCACAAGAAAAATTTCATTTTACATACAGTAAATGACCAATTTTAAATATAATTCCATAAATAGGGGCAAAGTCGTACATAACCTATCTTCTGAGCTGTACGCATTATGGCACCAAACTTAAACGAGAAATGTACATACTTCTAGTGAACAAACAAACGATACAGTTATTTTTTTTAAATAAAACAGTGTCATACAAGTAAAAAAGCCTTAATTGTCTTGAAATATTGTACCACATTTACGTTTTAAAAAAGTTTCATATATAGGGACATAATATTACGAAGAGTAACAGAGCTCAGATTTTTCCATTTGCATTAACATGGGAAAATCTGAGCTCCGTTGTTCGTCGTAAGAGGCGTCGATAAGTACAACGTTTCATAATTACGTACATTTTGATCTTATAATCTTTTTATAAAATGAAGTATTTCAACAAATAAGAACTATATTTAAAAATTACAATAATAACGGTAAATTCATAGCGCACCAGCTTATACCAAAATTTTTACTGCTAAAGCTCACAGTTGAGAAAAAAAATTACTGAAGTAAGTGTGATGAAATTTATGGTTATAATAGGGACATTTACCTTAATACACCCACACGAACATACAAACGTATTTTTTTTTTTATTAATTTCAATTTTATTGATACCGAACAATGATAGTAGAAGTAAATAAAACTTAAAAGTTAATTCGTGATAAATCACTATTCGAGTATTGGTATAAGAAATAAGTTGTCTAATGTAAAGAAATAATTGTAGATTAAGTTAGCGAGTTAACCCTTTTGAGCAGTTTTTTGTAATTACATTTGTAACTCTACCTGTTAACACGCTTGTAAATACATTTGGAATTTCACTTGGAATTACGTATGGGGTTTTGGTTTGGAGAAGCCATCAATAATTCCAAGTGGCATTAAGGTAAATGTACCATTCATTGGCCACCTTAGTGAGCTGATGCTAAAAATACGCATAAATTATTGAAATTGTTTAATTTTTTGAATAACTTTTTTTTTATTTCATTTTTGTTAGAACTTATAACTAAAAAAATGTTTAAAAATGTTATTTACAAACGCAAAAATTAATAAATACATTATGTTCAAGTAAGTCAAATGACCCAAAGTTTAGCCAAGCCAAACATAATGTGTCCCTGTGGCTAAAATTTCAAGACCCATTAGTTAGCCAATCGATTTTACGGTACTGAATTTATGTAATATTAAGATATTAAATTAATAACAAATTACTGAGGATAGTACTTAATATAATGAACTGTAGAACAAACATTCGATGGTGAAATTTTTTTTTCTAGCATATTTTTATGGAAACGTACTTTAATAACAAGTACTTACAAATAATTAACAAGTTACATGCTGTGGCTAAATGACATTATCATTGAACTTATATATATATGTTAAATATGTTGATAGTGATACTTAAAAATCTCCTAAAATAATTTTATAATTATTTAAATATATTTAATAATAAAATTGATAGTTTTTCCTTTTTGATGTTTGCAAACTTTTTTTTTTTGTGCCTGTAACTCTTTAATCTGATCATCAATTTTTTTTTCTCTTCGACAGCTGCCTTTTTAGCCAAATTTTCTGCAATTCTTCTTTTATTTTCTTCTCAGAGCATCTTCTTTTCCTCTATCATTTTTCTTTGATTTTCTTTATCTTGAGCAATTTGTTCGTGATAAGCTTGCCATTCATCCGAGCAAAGTAAAGTAGACTTGAATTTTTTTTTTTTTTATCTAACTGAATGCTAAGGTAAAGCAGTTTGAAAATCCTGTGGCATTGAAGTTTTTTAATTTTATGCATTCCCTGGTGCTGCACAAAATTAATAATTAACGATTGCTTTTACATAATATGAAAAATTACAAAATATAGAAAATAGAAATAAATTCTTACTCTTAGTAGGTGTACTTTACGAAAATTCTTTCGATGGTTGTGCAGAATCTTGGGTGATCTTTTGGGTAAGGGGTGGGTTGACGAGGTTGAGTGCGAGACGTAAACTCTCTTGGAGAGATGCCTGTGCTACGATTGAGCTTGAGATTTGGACGCTTTCATGGACGTGCGGTGGGCTGACCGGGCTGGGCGTGAGAGGCAAACTCTACTAAAGAGAAGCTTGCGCGGCGACTGGGCCTTGGGTCTGCACGGAAAGACCGAGATCATTGAAAATCCCCTACTACAATATTTGATCGTAAGAAACACTACACCAACGTTATATTTGTTGCTTACTAACACAAGAATTTTTAGTGTCACCTTAAGTGGTCTTAAATTTCGTGCCAAGTATAAAGGTTTTAAGATATCAGTACAAATATTTAGTGACGGTGGTACGGTTTTTTCCCTTACCAACTGTAGCTATGAAAAATAGATGTATCTAGTAGGTGTTTACGACGTACGATAGTGCGCAGAGCAGTTTTTTTTTCTTGTGGTATGCATTTTTAATATACCTGTAGGTACATTAAAAATTATCCATATTAATTATAATATTATTTTTATCATAATAAATATATGTACCAGCGTTAAAAAAATAAGTAACAGTTAATTAGGATACTGGTGCAGTGATGAATTGTTAATGTTGTTACTATAAATATCAAAAGTAACCTCAAAGTGGATCATGGATGACTTTGTTAAGAATATTTTAGTGAGTTGGAAATTACAATGCCTCACTAATATTTTTTCATGAGAGTAAAATTATTCAATTACTTATTTATTTACATGAGATAATACCGTACTTAGTGTTCATATAAACTTATACCTAACGCAGTAGAAGGAGATTTTACATAACATACTTGAGCGTAGGTTTTAGACAGACGTGGTACGGGAAAAAACCGTACCAAGCTATGAAAAACTCATAACTAAGTATAGTAGAGGATTTTCAATGAACTCGGTCTTTCCGTGTAGGTTTTAGACGGACCTGGTACGGGAAAAAACCTTACCAAGCTATTAAAAACTCGTAACTGAATGTAGTAGGGGATTTTCAATGATCTCGGTCTTTCCGTGTGGCCAAGATGTGGCCCGATGGGACTAGGCGCGAGAGGCAACCTTTTTTGAATAGAGGCTTGCACGGCAACTGAGTCTCAGATCTGGGCGATTTCTTAGACGAACGGTAGACTGACAAGGCTGGACACGAGAGGCAAAGTTTGGTGGACAGCTATTACTTGAATGACTTGAGCAAGCTGTTTAGAAGCATTTTGTTCATCTAGTACTTGTGGCACGGCTTCTGATTCGGGGTAAATCATATCTGACTAAGTAGCATTGGATGGAATAACTGAATTTATTTGTTCTTGCTGTGTCAGACTGTAAATTGTTAGCAATCATTTGATTACCTGATTCTTTCAGGTTCAATCCATCTTCACTAACAATATAAAGTGTGATACCTAAATATAATAAACAAAAAGGTAGCCATGTGCAAAAATGAATGAAAAAAATTGTAAATAATAAAATTAAAAATTTTACTGTTGATTATAATTGATTAAAAAATGTATATATACTGAGCCACCGCGCGCTCACATGTATAAAGAGCCCGCGGTGGCTCGGTCGGCTAGGTCGTGGATTGGCACGCGGGAGACCGTGGTTCGATTCCCGGCCTATGCGACTTTTCGGGCAAGTACCAATTTGCTTTTTCACCACGCAATGCTCCTCAAGGAAGGTTTAGGCGACCTTCTCGCAGCAAAAATTGCCTATTTTCCCCCTACCCCCCTCCCAGTAATGGGAGGCCTCCCATCTCTTTCCTTGTCCCTTTCCCAAGTGCTAAGTGCCCATAGTAGTGCCCTTATTAAGGGAGCCGGACGTAGAGCACTACAATATACATATAGATATATATATATATATATATATATATATATATACTTATATACTTACATATACACAATAAACAACAACAACTGGATTGATACTGGACAAAAATTGCTTTTCGTAATTGCAGGTTATCAAATTTGCGTGACACTAAAATGTACAAATTGTAAGTACTTAACTAAAACCAAATTAAATAGAAGAACCATGAAAAGATTGTATCGCCATTTATACTTACGTTCACTGCGAGTATGATGAAATACTACTTATTCAGTATCTAATAAGGTAAACAACACTCTAACATCACGATACGATACACGTTTTAAGTGCTTGCTATACACTGGCTAATCATTTGGCCACGTTAATTATAACACAACCCAATAGATGGCTAGAGCGGCTAGTTATTAGTCGAACAACAAGGTACGTGTACCAAAGAATAGCCATCGTGAAATTGAAAAAACAAGAAAAAATTTATAACAAATTATTTATTTCATCTCATTAAACAAAACTTTAGCTTTATTTACGTGCGTGTTATAACAATAATACTAAAAAAAAATTTAAAAAAGCTCATCAAGTGTGACAATTTTCTTAACCAGTCGACTAAGAAATGTAATGCATAGTACGAGTACGACCTCTCATTTTAATTACTTTTAAACCTATTAAAAATAAGATACTACAAAAATGGTTTTTAAGAATAAATCTTAAATAAACCCTAAACTTAAGTTGAATTTAAAAATTTTTTTACAGCAACGACAATTTGTTTAAATTAAAAAATTGTGTTAGTTGCCAAACTTTAGGGCCAATTTTTTGGTGGCCAACAAATGGTACATTTACCCCAAGGGTAACGATTAAATGTGATTTTTTTATCAGCAAAAAAAGTTTTAAAAAACAATTTCATGCAGTGTCATGACCTGACTAGGTATTACCATGCGTATGTTAACACCAAAACAAAGGGATTTGATTAGTTTTAAGGAAAAAAAAAAAAACTATAAAATAAATTTTTCTAGAATTCAAGAAAAAATACTTGAACCCCTCTTTAAGTAATACAATAAACAATTAATAATAAATTATAAACAATTTCGAACCATTCACAAATAGTTAAAATTATAATAAGTTCAACTACACTGAGATAAAAATGTATAGTCTATATAAATGTTCGGTTGATTCTACTACATAACTTTTAGTATACTAAAAGGATCGGAGTTACGTTGGCTAACCCTGTGTAGTAGTTTCTACTACATATATAGTATAAGGAAATTAGCGTTCAGTTGAAAACTATGTAATAGTAAATAATAGGAACGTGATTACATAAAATGAAAGATTGTATACAAATTTGCTCTTTCGTTTAGACAGAAATGTAAACAAAATTTCTTTGCACCTTATTCGGGAGAAAGCGAAAATATGTTAAATTCATAACCTTAAAAGTGCCCGTCTTCTGTGCCAAACATTGATCACGCATTTAATTTCGGATTCAATTCCGCATTAGATCAAGCAGATTTCAAAAAGGAAGCTATTAAGCTGTGGATCGAAGAAAATTGATGCAGTTTTTATTTAACAATTAACAACTGAAGAATTTTTTCGTATGGTTATCGACAAAACTCATGCAGTAACGTCTTCTTGGCTTTTATATATATATAAATATGTTTGTGTTTTCCGCGCGCACAGCACTACGTGCTTCTTACTACAGTGTTAAGTTGAATCTACTACACACCGTTAGTCAACCACCTCAAAAGTAGTGTAGTAGTTGTTATCAAATACTGATAGCTATTATGACTCCTTTTTTCTGTCAGTGTAAGTCAGAATACAGAGCTAGATCTATTAATTAATGTAAAAACATACATTGCTAAGCATAAAATCATTAATCCATTACTTTACTTATAATTCGTAACTTACTGCGTACGTTAATAACTTCATTTAATGTGCACTTTTCTTTCATACCATATTACATTACAATCGTTTATTTCCAGATCATTCTCGTACAATTCACGATTTCGTAATACCTCTTTGTTCAGTTAAATTGGTCCTTATTTTATTACACCAGCAGATCAAATATGGTACGGTTTATCAGCACTAAAATTGTCTTTAAAACCTGTATCTTGTTCAATTACAAATCATTCCCCAATAAGTATTAGTTAAAAATGTACTATGTAATATTTTCCTCTTACTATCACTCTTGAACTATTTTACCCTAAGAAATTAAAGGCACTTCAAGTTTTCTACCGTTACCGATAAAGTTGTTTTAATTGCATAGCTTTATAACATTATGTATTTAACGGCTATCTATTTTATCAAAAAAAAGAAAAGTGATGCTTATTCTTGACTCTTCCAAGATCAAATTAATCTCATAATTGGTGAGATAGATTTAGAATTCAAGGTAAAATGTTATAAACAAAATATTGGACTGGTTTTTCTCTTTTCTTCTTTATATTTCAATAAATCTCGCCCATATCTATTTCTTAAATATTATCAAATATGCTCCTACTCTTTCTCTTTTTCTAAAATTATGTAGATTAAATAAGTGACGCCAGTAACATCACCTGTCAAAATCAAGCTTAACGTGTTACTTTGCTCAAATGAATTTCCTAATCTACCGATCCACAGATATTTTACTTAGCCTACAATAATCAGTTAATTTAAGACATTTATATATAAGAAAAACAGGTGATGCATATTCCTGAATCTACAAGGAATAAATATAGCTTGATTTCGTCGAGATTCATTGAAACTTAAAAAAGAAGAGTGAACTATCAGATAACACCATACCAATCCAACATCTAATTTTTTACCCGCCTTGCATTATTTAGAGGGTGATCGTAGTACAATACACGAAGGTAAAATCTGGGTTGAAAGAGTTCTTACATTCACTGAACTAGTACAGTTCAACGCAATGAGGCTTTCATAGTCCAATGTTTGTGTTGGTACAATTTGACGCAGCTCTAAGCTGTAAGAGTCGAATCGAATAGAGGGCAAGCAAGCCCAAGGCTTTAGACTTTTTCACGATAATCCTGGAGGCTTATGGCCTGACGAAAAATCGACATATACATACACTGAAAAAGAGAGATATGTAGACATATGCGTAACTGTGTGTATAATACCTATGAAAATGTATGTGCTATCTACGTATACAGCGACGTGCATTAAGGCTGATCATTGTAAAAGCATATATATGTGCAGCTATTATTTTCGCACAGCATGATTCATATCCAAAATTAATAGTTTATATACATATCGACGCACCGGACGAAGACTATGCCCCACTTCAAAGTTTGGACGAAAACTATGCCCTTTTTCTAAGTCCAAATTAAAACTACGCCCTTTTTTCTAATCGGTGAGTAGATTATTCCATTTTCTCCGTGTCTGAACTAAGATGTTGACTTTTTCGGGACACCGGATGAAGTGAAATTTATTCAAGTTCACGCCACATTTGTGTTTGTATTTAGATATGAAGTCAAATACATTTATAAAGTAGTTGTTGCCTACAATTTTTATAATTCACTTTACGAAATCTTTTAAAAAAGCTTATGCTCTTTTTTTCAACACTTACTTTTAAACTCAAAATACTAAAGCTGCTAGACCTGCTAAGAATAATGAATACGTGTTATTTTTTTTTACAAAGGCATCCGTAGATACTTGGATACAAGTATCGCGAAACCTTAACATAAAATGTTGAATCATTTTCAGGAGTTTCGATTTCGTGAGCTTCTTCCAGGCCTTATACTTAGATATTTTTTAACTTAGTTTTCGTCCAGACACGGGCATAGTTTTAGTCCAGACTCGGAAAAAATGACATAGTTTTCGTCTGAACAGTAGAAAAAGGCTAAGTCTTCGTCCGGGCTCGAAATAAAGAGCATAGTCTTCGTCTAGGACCGAAAAAAGGGTATAGTTATCGTCTGGACTAGAAAAAAGGGCATAATATTCTCCCGGGACGTCGAAAGGGCATAGTTTTCGCCCAGGCCCAATCTGGGCATAGTCTTCGTCTGTAGCATCGATATGACTTATACACTAATACGTAAAAAGTACTTGTTAAAATACATTTACAAGAAATGCAGCGTGTAAATAGTTAAAACGGCACTAACAGATGCGAGTCCATGCTTTGCACGTCGTAAAAAAAAGAAATGCGAACATATGCATATATATATATATATATATACACATATCAGTATAGCACTTCACAGTCCTTCGACCTCCCTCTGACTATCTAATACATACATATCTCATATCTATATTTATCGTTAGACTTTAAGCCTTCGGGATTGTCATGAGAGAGTCCAACGCCTTCAGCTCGCTCGCCCCCTCTTTTCCAGCTCTTACAGCTTAGCGCTGCATCAAACTGTATCAACACAAACATCAGACAGTAGTAGCCTTATAGTTAGTGCTTGAGAAATTTGACGTTGTGTTGGACTCTGACTACACAAATTTTGCACTACCTGAACCCAAACTTCAATCCGTGTACGGGTTAAAAGTTTGTTGCGTCGAGATCCAAGCCCACTGTACATCCTTGTCTTTTCGTTTTGATAAACTTTTATCAGTAAATGCATTCGTGTCTGCGCAATTTGCGTCTAGTCAACTGATTGCTTCGTTACGTCAAATTTTTGACAAAATATGCTACATAACATTACACCCTCTCATACATTGTGAAGCTAGGCCTTCTGAAATTTGGGATGGTGCATCTTAATATGGTCGGCTTTGACATATGACATTAGTTTCTTACAAAAATCTGGAGAAAATTAAACGAGTTGTATGAGCATACGTATCTTTGGCAGCGATCTCGCGATAACCTCTCCACAAGAGCTCGTATATAACAGAAAAACTTCAAGATTTTTTTTTTCTCAAAAACTACGAAGCTAGTTCCTCAAACACAAATTTTAACATGTTATGTGTTATGTTACGTTATGTGTCGTAGTAAAATAAGTGTGTCATGATGTTTGTTTTCAAATTCTATAGAAAATAAAATATCATGATAACCCTCGTAGATAATTTTGCCAAGTGTGGGCTTAATATATTCTTCAGTGTCAAGATTATGCGTCTACTTTTATTTTTTTGATAACATAACAAGCTTCTAAATAAACAATGTTATAAAGCTATTCGCTGTGAGAATGAAGACCAGCAGCACTCCAGCGTATTTTTTCCAAGACCTGAATGTGTCGTGAGCAGATTGTTGTACCGTGATACATATGGACTCGGTGATATAAATATTCATTGCAATTAATTAAGAGCTCGTGGTACTCTACGCTTATATTGTATAAAAGTTTGTGTTATGAGTTATCCATAAAATTTTTTTTAACCTATTACAGTGCTGTGTGTTACCAAAAAATATGATGGGCGATGATGCGTATGACATAAAGGTTATGGGCATATACATGTGTATATACGTGTGTGTCTCTCTGTGTGTGGTTGCCGACTGCAGCCGCTGTGCCGACGACGGCGACGACTGTACAGTGTACACTTTGCTTTTTGTAACTAAAGCAAAGACATGCTAGAATTACTGTCAGCCAATTATTAAATTTTTCTTCAATAACTTATTGCACTAACTTTCATATATCAAAAGTTCAGAGTGCCACGAGCTCTCAATTAGTTGCAATAAATATATATTTATGTTTGCCAAGTCCGTACCTATTACCATACAACAATTGGCTCCCAACGCGTTCAGGTCTTGGAAAAAATTTGCTGGAGCGCTGCTAGTCTTCATCCTCACAGCGAATACAATTATAGTAACCTTATCGATTAAGTAGGAAACTTTATCTATCTTCGGATCGCCTTTCAAATCTGCATAAAATTGAAAAAAAAGTCATTTTCGTCCGTCCTACGATTACCGACATCGTATAGAAGCGCTAGAAAGCTCAAAAAATTGGTACACATGTGTATTCCTCCACCCCCTTAACTTTTGCTGTCTCACATGGGCACCTAGTGCATTTTCAGGCTCTTGTTTATCTTTGTACACTACAAGGTAAAAAATAAGTTTATTTTCTGTTAAATTGGATGCACAATTTTTTTCACCACTTACCTTATTGAGTGTTGCAAATAAAATGATATAATTTTCTTGATGAACTAAAATAATAAGGTATTTTCAGCAACAGCTTCAAAGTGCAAATAAAAAGTATACTATGCACAGCAACTTATTTCAGTTATTAAAGAACTAGCAATCACTTTTTCTACAGATTCGTATCGTATAATATGTTAAAGGAGCTGTATCATGTTCTTCATTCGTATACATTTTCAGTCGAGCCTTTTCAGCCGTAAATTTTCAAAAAATTTAGTTCTTGACACTCGTCACTTATTTCTTTACTTTCCTTCTTTTCCCATATATATATTTTAATCAATGGTGACTTACGTGGACATTATTACGTTGAAACCAGTTATCATAAGGACAAAATCGTACTTATGTGGACTGTCCTTATAACTTTTCAATGTTATTAGTATTTATTATAAAAGCACGTAAAGTCCTCATAAGTCACCTTACAAAAAGATGTGTGTGCGTGCGTGCGTGCGTGCGTTAAGAAATGTGACTTGTACGGACAATCATATGCACGGGGAGGGGGGTAATTATTGGGACAAATTAGGAATTATAATTCTACCGTGTTGTTAACATACGTCCTTAAAGCACGTAGACTCTGCATAAGTCACCTTTTCTAAACACACACGCGCACACGTTCCACAAGTGTGTGTGTGTGTGTGTGTGTGTGTGTGTGTGTGTGGGAGCGCGCGCGCGCACGTGCGTGGAAATAAAGGCAAAATCTGTCCGACACATCTTTTATTTGGCTGATGATTTTTTTGTGGGTTTTAAATCGAAAAAAATATACCTATTTAGGAATTTTATTTTTTTATTCGAAAGAAGGTTGGAAATTTAAGTTTCGCGATTTTTGCCATAGAGACTCATTTTTAAACACCATAGAGATATTAGAATAGAGCACGCTTGAGGCCAAATCATGCGAAATGCGCATAGAGAAAGAAGGCTGCCAGTGAGTCCCTCTGTGTCTTTGTCTAACAAGTGTACAGAACGAAAAGAGTCAATGCGCATGCGTTTATTAGACAAGGACACGGGGGAACTCACTGGCAGCCTTCTCTCTCGCTCCGCAAATCGGATCCACTTCCGGGCTAGGAGACTCGTGGCGTGCTTTATTCTAATATTTCTATGTTAAACACTCATAACTCCAGCTCTTTTTAAGTTAAAGTAAATTTTTTTTTCATTTCAAAAATAATAGAGCAAACTTAAAGAAAAATAATTAAATCAAAATGTTATTAACAATTGAAATGTTAAAATCAATTTTTAAATATGGTCCCCAAAATTTAACGATTATATATTACAACCATCGCATTCTACGTCAAATTTTCTATAAAAAAATGTTTTTAAGTAATAGAGAAATTATTACTGGGAAAGATACATGAATTTATATAGCGTGGCACGTCAAATCGGCGCGCGGGCACCTATGCGCGCCTCTCCTTCCAACCCTACATCGTTTTTCTCAACACCATTATTGGTTATCATAATATTAACATGTAAGTAAATAAAAAAATATTTTTTTTAATTTATAACATGACGTATAATTAATTCACCGTCTATTTAAAGATTCTTACAGTTGTTGTTTTATCATTTAATAAAAAAAATTTTCTTCTAGTCTCTGAACAGATTTCGGTATTATGCAATAGAAATGTAAAGTGCCTTTTATTGTTGAAGCTTTTTGAAATCGTTCTTACAACAATTGTTATTCCTTATCATACTCATAATTAGATAAGGAGGTTCAGGAGTATCATTCAAAGAGACGAGGAACGAAGAGTCCCCGCGCAGCTTGGCCCCCTTTACCGCGCACCCCCTCTTGCACCCCACAAACTCAAAATTTTCCCAACGTTTAACGTTTGCATTGTTTAAAATGCACTGTAACATGCCTCTAAATTTTGCTCACCGAATAATTAAACAATAATTAACTCGTAGGTAGATTTTTTTCAATACCTTTACATTTTTTAAAAAGTTTTGTCCATTTAACCGTGACAAAGAGGTTACTTTCCACAAGAGCCTATGTTAATCACATGATTTTCGTTTGTATGATTCTTTTAAAAATGACATACAACAAATATTTAAAAAATTCACATAAGTTCTACGTATTCTGGACTATCAAGAAAACTATATATTATTGTGATCTCTGCATTTTATTATGACTTCCAAACCTCCTTAAATAATGAAATGCTTTGCAAAGCTTCTGATGCCCAAGTAAATAATTCGTGAGTAGTTCGAATAGGATCATTTATCCTTTAAAGACAAGTTCTGGCAGCAAGTCGTTGTAACGTCCACCTATTTCATCGCATGGTCTTTTGCCATGAGACGTAAAGAAAAAATTCCATTCGGGTGATACTCAAAATTCTTCTACGTAATGAGTAAGATTAATAAAGATTTTGTTTTGTTTTTATACTGTGCGCTTGCACCGTCCGAAAAATATATTAATTTATTAACATCTTTCTAATTCGTCTTGATGAATTCTACAAAATATTTTTGACAAAAATAAACAGCAACTGTTTTATGATGAAAGCATTCAGAAATGCAAACAAAACTTCTGACCTTTAATTCATCTTTTTCGTCAATATAGTAAATTAAGAATGGATGTACAGTTGCTTGATCATTATTTCAGTGCACACCTTGTGTGGAATTTTGTAAAACAAATGCAGTTTTCACTTCAATCACATATTAAAATGCATTTATTTTTCATTAGTTTTTTTTTCTTCAAATTCAAGAATTCCATTTATTTTTTGACCAAAAAAGAATGAATCAGCAATTTTTTCAAGCCATTAATAACAAGTTGTAAAACTTATTCTACACTAGATACTGAAGTTTGTAGTAAAGTTCTATCTATTGTCACCCACTGTTTGTATTGCACAGTTTCGACGAATTTGTTATTCAAATTTTGTTGTTATTCTTCGATAATATTATCTACAGCGAGGCACTCATCGCATAATCCCAAAAAACAATTAGTAGATTGAATACCACACCTCATCCGATCCAAATTTAATTTTAGCAACATTTCTTGCAATAGTTATCTTATAGCGAGTAGCTGTGGGAAAGTGTTCCTGAATTTTCTGTTAAGGGGGTAGTGTCACAATGTATAGTCAATGCGTGTTCTGAAATACATTATGTGTTCCGAAACAGACAAGCGAAAATGAATGTGGCAACGCCGCCTGAGACGAAAACCCTCTGTATATCTATAAGTATAAGTATAGATACGTTCAGAGGTAATATTGTACGTCAACATTAGGTTAATCGTGAAATCTCCGTTGCAACATCTTCACGGATCTTGAAATACACACAAAACTTACTATTTCACATTATGTTTCAATTTCAGCAAAGTTTAAAAATTTTTTAAATCGCAATCTGTAAAATACTTTCTTTCCGATAAGAGTACGTGTTATATAGATAATTTATTTCTCGGAAACGGTAAAAGTAAGGTACCTAAAATTTTAATATGTTATTCTACATATAATTGTTAGCTTATACAAATTTTTTCAAGGCGTTCCTAAATTATTAGATTTTGTGACACTACCCCCTTAAGACCAGTGTATGAAAATAGTCAAAATTTATACCTTATGACATTGATCTGTACTGGTGTTGGAACTTTCTTGTAAGGTTCTTCAAATTGTGACATCATTTTTATCGATCATAAATGTTTGCATCAGAAATTTTTTTTTGTTTTAGTAATTTTTTCAATTTTCTCCTCAGAATAACGTTTTTGTATTAATTAGAACTTTGTACACGGAAAGACCGAGATCATTGAAAATCCCCTACTACATTCAGTTACGAGTTTTTCATAGCTTGGTACGGTTTTTTCCCGTACCACGTCTGTCTAAAACCTACGCTCAAGTATGTTATGTAAAATCTCCTTCTACTGCGATAGGTATAAGTTTATATGAACACTAAGTACGATATTATCTCATGTAAATAAATAAGTAATTGAATAATTTTACTCTCATGAAAAAATATTAGTGAGACATTGTAATTTCCAAATCACTAAAATATTTTTAACAAATTCATCCATGATCCACTTTGAGGTTACTTTTGATATTTATAGTAACAACATTAACAATTCATCACTGCACCAGTATCCTAATTAACTGTCACTTATTTTTTTAACGCTGGTACATACATTTGTTATGATAAAAATAATATTACAATGAATATGGAGAATTTTTAATGTACCTACAGGTATATTAAAAATGCATACCACAAAAAAAAAACTGCTCTGCGTACTAGTACGTCGTAAACACCTACTGGATACATCTATTTTTCATAGCTACAGTTGGTAAGGGAAAAAACCGTACTACCGTCACTAAATACTTGTACTGATACTTCAAACCTATATAGTTGGCACGAAATTTAAGACCACTTAAGGTGACACTATAAATTCTTGTGTTAGTAAGCAACAAATATAACGTTGGTGTAGTATTTCTTACGATCAAATATTGTAGTAGGGGATTTTCAATGATCTCGGTCTTTCCGTGTAACAAGCGATAATTCCAAAAAACGCTATTCTTTTTTCAAATGGTCAACACTGTCGTTCAATAACTTTTAGTTTTTACCTGAAGATCCCGAAGTCCCATCACTACTCAACTGTACATCAAATACTTCGTTAAATGACTCTAGTTCAACTTCCTGCTGTAAAAAATAAAACATGATTATGAGCATCAAAAACTGATTAAAAAATAAGTACACTCCATCGATCTCATGTCGTATAATAGGCAAATGACGTCGCATGACCATTATGCTTAAGTTAAATATGTGATATATTGAATGCCCCGATCAGACACTATTGCTTTGACAGCGCAAGACCATCGGTAGTTCCTGCTATAGTTATTTTTTCCTTGTATTTCCATTAATGAATAAAAAACATCAGCATAAATTAACTTCTAAATAAAATGATCGACTGTCACAAGAGCGTAGCTGCTGCATACAGTGCAGAGGTAGAGGTTCAAAAAGTATAACGTGTGTAAAAAACAGACATGCCGACGCGCATGCAGACACACATATTTAGCAGAGCTGTTATTACTTAAATCAATAATTATGAGAACAACAAGAAGTACAAATCACATGAATTTTTGAGTCGAACTATGAGCGAAGGTGAAAAAAAAAAATATACGTACCACGGCCAAAAAGTGAGGCCACTATTAAGGGGGCTCCCACTACTACTGCTGAGGTCAAAGACTAACAAAAAATAAAGTTTTGTTTTTCAATAAACAAATGTGTCTGAAAATCATTATGATATTTTTAATAACGTATGAAGTGGTAAAAATGATATTTATGTGTGTAGTTTAACTTTGTACGAAAAATTTATTATTGTTTTAACCAGTCTACCCTAGTGCATACGAGGGTACAGTGGTACACCACCTGTGTTGGTGTAGTATAGCGATGTAATATATAGGTATATGGTATATATATGTCGTGTTTTCATGCCTTTCTGCTATTACTCTACCTCTATAGTGTTTAGTATCTGTATGTCATTAACATCATTTAATTGATAAACAATGGATGACGGTCCTTCTAATCCACCTAAAAAAAAAGAATACCACGCACATAGAGTCTCAAGAGGATGGAGGAAAGGCAATCTCAACTTTTTGAAAACTCGCGCGATTATATGAACAAGTACGTCTGCTACCTACGTGACCTCCTGACCTCCCGGACACAATTTATTTACTTCTATCACAAATATCTATCTAAAATGGTCCTTTATCCACAATTTTTAATACAGCATATTACAGAGGAAGACTTCATCTACAAAACGTATATATTCAGTCTGCTGGGACAATTAATTTAGGTTCATTATAAACGAAAACAAATTGTTTTTCACGCTGCCCCATAAGAACACGTGCTAATAGTTACAACTTTGAGCTCGGATTTCTCAAAATTTTGACCCATTCGAAATATAATTTAGACCACCATTAAAATCAGTGGACTTTTATTTACAAGAAATAATGTATCTCTGTTTGGGGACTTTCGTGAAGGAGCCCCCTTAATCAGCGTGGTCAGTAATAGCCTCACTTTCTGGCCTAGGTACGTAATATACTATAAAAACTTGAACAAAAAAACTGTTTCTTGTTTAAGGGAGCATCATACAAATAATCAATAGCATTGGTGTATAATATAGTATTATTACTCAAATAACATATAGAATTCATAGTATGAAACACAAATTTTTCAACAAAAAATGTGATACTTTCTCTAGTAAAAGCTTATAAATAAAACAATTATAATAAAAGACATTAGAATAAATAATAATAGTCTAATAAAAAAATTACAGCAAACAAGAATCGTTTGCATATTGGCCAGATCATCTACGTGCGCAAAAAATGTAGCCTACTTCGACCAATAACAGCTATATTCCTTTATTGTAAAAGATTATATTAAGCTGTTGAAGAGAGAGGAGCTCGAGTGGAAAGTAATAGTACAGCCTAATAGAAATAACAGATTGGCCAAGTAATGATAAATACTCCACCAACTAAAATATCGTCGTATAGATAAGTGGTAAAATAACGAATACCCGTCTTTAGCAACATCTGAAAATTAATGATACTATGTTTAAAAAATTCACAAAAGTGAAAAATTATGTTTTTCTTAAATTAGTTAGAAACTTGAGACTGAGTAGAAAAATTTTTGAAATAAAAAGAAATGTCTTGTAACAAGACCTACTAAACCCCGCAAAAATTTCTAAAATCGGTTAATTTGTTCATGCACGAAGTTGGGTAGACCGTCAAAATATGTCTTTTTCCGATTGTTAACAAGGTAAAAGTACTTTTATTTCTTTTAAGTTTCATATATATTGTACCAAAATTTGTACCCAACAAAAATCTTTATGTTCATTAAACATATTTTGCCCATAAGACTAAGAACTCTTTAAAATTTTACGTTTTAACTAATTAAACATTTTTCTTCTACTTTTTTTCCTGTTGATTACAACTATTGTATGACACTTAAGTTCGGAACGTTCGGGGTACGAAATTTGAAAATTTAATCAATCACTTTTAAACAAAGCGAAAATGTTGTGAACAACTAAGAGTAGCATTAGAGATTACCAGTGATATATATATATAAGTCGTGAAAAGGATAGTTTTCCATAATTATACCCGAACCCAAAATTATCATATATGTGCCTATGCTAGCTTTACTAGTCCTTCAAACTTCTGGCTTTCGTAACCTAAAAAACCAAATCGAAGGCCCCGCTAAAAACGACCCACATTGTTTCTAATTATGTAAACAATAATTGAAGATTAAAAACATCCGGAAAAAACCAACAGGGTGGGTGATTTTTTTTCGATTTTCCACCACCCGAATAGGGCGAAATCAACCAAGTTCGCACTTCCGGCCTTCATAACTAGAAATCCAGATCGGAGGCCCCGCTAAAAATGAAACTAATTGTTTATTTTTATATTAACAATAAATAAAGATTGAAATATCCGAAAAAAATCGACAGGGTGGATGATTTTCTTACGATTTTCCACCACCCTAATAGGGCAAAATCAACCAAGTTCGGACTTTTGGCCTTTACAAATCGAAATCCAGATCGAATACGGAGAGAGCTCTGATGCTATGGTAGTATGCGTATCTAAATACTACCACAGTACAGTGCGTCACATACTACAGTAGCGCCCGTGGAATGCAACGGTAGTATCGAGAGTCTGCTTCTGCTACGGTGATATAAAGACCTATATACAAGTGTAGATCGTAAAACGCACTACTAAAGCTTCTGCTTTATACTACAGTAGCACCCTTAAGGCGCTGCAGAAGTATCGAATCTCACGTACTAAGTTAGCTCGGAACTCATATCAAATCGGTATGGCTCAGGAGCAAACGTAGTATACGTCGTCTGTACTACGCCACTATAACCGTACATTTTTACTTTTTTAGAAAAATATGTTAAAACTGATTAAAAGAGCATATGTTGTCTAGTATTATTTCTTTTACTATAAAAAACTCTTATAAACTTTACATAAAAATAATATCTACGCTAATTAAAGTAACTAAGATTTTTTGTTTGCATACTTTTAAATCTGAAAAATTTTGTAAGACACATTAACATAAACATTTCAATGGAATAGTGATAATATGTATCGGTATAAATATATGTAACAGTTTTTAAAGTCAACGTGCTGTGTTAAGAAGCTGTATTATGTTTTATAAAGAAGAATTATCTGATTCGTAAGAAAATTTTACAGCCTGAAGTACCAAATAAAAATGTAATGTGAGTAAACAAATACGTGTATTTTTTTGTTGACAATTTTCAGAGGTTTTAATTTTTTTTAGAACATCAAAATTTTTAGTGTTACCACTTTCAAAACTTTGCTCAGTAGTATTTGGGTTAATGTTATTTGAATGGCTTCAAGAGTTGTCCAATGATTAATCTATAAATTAAAGAGGACTAAGTATATATGTGTTAATTTAACATGAATATATTATGTGCTTACCTATTAAGTCAATTTTTTCTTCGCAATTTTTCGGGCTAAGCAACTTTACCTCTTGTGATAGTTGAGAGTTTTTATGAGAATGTTCAATAACTAAGGCTTCAAAAGTATTATCACTATTTACTATGTTTAATTGACTCGCATCATCGGCTGATAAGAGTTAACATCACTAATTGAATAAACTGGAAATGCTTGCGCATATTCCCAAATTTATCTTCAACTTGAATTTCAGTGATTAGAGTTTTATCACTACACAAGAAGTCAAGTGTAGTTATCTCTTCAACAATAGGTTCGCTGTTCATAAATATATGTTCATTAATGCAGGGAGTATAACTATGACTATCTAGTTGACTAGGTGTAGAATTGACACCTAAAGGATGGCTGAGATTACTTCAATTAATTGTGAGAATTCACAGTCAGTCATCAATTCTGTAGATGAAGAAGGCATGAATGTAGGACTGATATTATCCAAACTAAGACTAGTTGAGATTGCACTTATGGCTTTCTTGGTATTGACATTTTCAGAATTACTAGATGCTGGTGAATAAATTATAAATTAAAGTATACTTTTAAATAAATTAACTGCCATAAACAAAATATAAAGTAAACAAAAAAAACTTTCAAATATAACAACAAATAGTTTTATAACAATATTTGTAGCAAGAAAAAAAATATTAAATTTCAAATTGTCTGAAAATGTTTTTTATAAGTGAGTAGTAACTAACAATATCGAGTTACCAGTCATAAAGTATGCTGATTATCATTCCTCACATATGTCGTTACCATTACTGCGTTTCTGTCAAGAAAAACAAATTGAGCTGGTTGGCTTATTTTCTAATTTCACACACTTGCTACAGCCCTTAGATGTAGCTGTATTCCTCACGTTAAAAGACAATAATGGATGAGTCTTGAGGCAATAGAGAATAGACAACAACGTCATTGATTTAAAAAAATACATGTTTGCACCCGTTTTATCTCTTGCATGGCAGAATAACGATTATTCAGAAACTAAAAAAATGGCTTTAGAGCTTGTGCTATGTATCCATTTAATTCAAACGCTGTTGATAATGATGTTATGAATAAACAGAAGAAACAAAAATACACTCAGAAAATCTAGACTAATCAAGAATTGATATCAATTTTTAAAACGTTTAAATAGGAAATTCTTAGTCTGGAAACCTTGAAATCATTCGAAGAAAATAAATGCGAAGAATGGAATGGCGATGTCACAAACAAGGGAATATTTAAGTCGTGAAAAAAAATTGAAAACACTTAGTGATATGTTATTATAAACTAAAAAATGACTCATTTAAATTATTTACAACGTATCCATAATATCGAAAAATTCATTTACTATATAACTATAAAAAGTATCTGCTGTCATCGACTCCCATCTGAACTTCCAACACCCACCTCACCCCTTGGAAATTTCTTTTAAATCAAATAGTATCATTGGTGGTATATCCACTGGCACTGGCAATAAATTATACTGTGAGACATTCTTTTTCATACTTACCAACTACTTGGTATACGTATACTGATTTGGCACTCTTTTTAATCAAAACATTAGGTACAAGCATGAAAAATGACTCATCCAAATTAAAAATTCGATTAGCATCAATACGTAATGAACTTTTTTTTTAAAATACTTATAAACTTCATCAAACCACTCTCTTGTATCCTACTCTTTTACTGAAGCTCTACTAGTCGTCAAATTCTGGGCAATTCTCATATTCACATTTTAGTATGCCTTTTCATAAAAGTAGTGTACCATTCTGGCCCAGGTCTATCTTTTTTGAATGGATTTTCACGTTTAATCCTAGATACATATTTTTTACATGATCCAAAAACTGATTTTTCGTTATTGGCATTCCAATTTTAGCACAAGAGGCAATCCAGTTGATAATTTTATTTTCTCCAAAAGTTGTAAGAATAGTTGCAGGCCCTTTATTGCAATTTAATGGTGAGGCACTACTCAGCTTGGAATGCAAAGTTGTCTTAAGAACTCCAAATCTCTCAGCTACTTCTCTTATATAGATTGACCTTTTCCAGCTGCATTTAAAGCTGCCACCTTTGATTTAGGACTGTATACTTTTTCTTTATTCTTAACTTTATTTACCTTATGTCTGATACTTTTCACTTTATTCTTGATGTTTTGGCTTGTTTTCATCTTCACTTTATTCTTTGTGGTTTTTAATTTTTGAGCTTTCTTTTCATCGTTTTTCTTCTTAGCTTTTACCTCAGCTATGATGCTAATAAGTGTTGATATCTAAAATATTAGTGTGATAAAAAATTAGTTACTGAAAATATATATAATTTTCTGCAAAGCTGATTTTTTACATTGGGTAGGATGCATTAATACAGATTGCATGGAGGTTAAGTATCAGAGTATGTCTATTTACCTAGTAACAATGCCCTTATTCACTTAACTACTAATCCTACAAGTATATTTAAGTTTAATTTTAACATTAAATATCAGGCTAATGACACTTGCACGGTTATTATTGTAAAAAGCATGAAATCTCACACAGCCGTTGAGAACAGAATTTGGTATTGTCAAGTACTTGTCCCACTGCTACTTAGCTCTCAAAAAAGTAGATGCAGTAGTGAAACAGCAATGATAAACCTCGTCCCACTTCTACATAGTGTTAGCAGAAAATAAAGGTATACTAAGGCAGACTATATTTTTTATGACAAAGTAATTATTTTTAAGATCTAATCAATAAAACTTGTTTTCTAGTGTCATTATGAAGTAGAAATAGTTTGAACGGACCAGAAAAAATTTTTTTTATCGATATATCATCTTCACAGTCAACTTTCGTGTCACACCTAAAATGGGCGAAATGCCTCATTTAAGACATATGCGTCAAACAATTGCTTAGACATCTTAATAAAATATTTTTTTATTCTCCCTTGAATGTTGACCGCAATAAATTTTCGGAGTTTTATCTAGCTAAGAGATATAAGAATATTAATAAATTTTTTTAAGGACATTATTTGACAAACGAATTTACCAGTAATGATTTTCTCTTCCCGTCTCTCTATACCCTGCAATTTTTGCGTTGTTCCACTGTACCCCATTTTACCATACTTTACTCTACCCTTATTGATATTTCAAATTTTACTTGGTGATATTTAAATAATTTTTATAGTAACGCATTATAAAACAATTTTTAATTAACGTTATTTGAAATTTAAAACAATAGATCCATTATCAGTCAACAATTTTCAATATACGTGTTTCAATGTTGTGAACGTATATTAATGTAGTAATATTCCTATCTTGTTTGATAATGACCTCAAAGCACAGTTATTTTATTGTTGTAATTTATTGTAAATCAGGCTATAGTATTCGTCCAAGCTTATGAAAAAAGGCAGTCTTTGTCCAAACTCTAAAATAGGCAAAGTTTTTGTTCGAACTAAAGATAAAAAAGACAAAGCCAACTCAGATAATTGGTGCAAAAAGCCTACTCAAATTTGGGTTGAAAAAGCAATTAACTCAGACTTGGCTTGAAAAAAAAGCCAACTCACGTTCGGGTTGAAGAAGCCGCCAACTCGGGAGTAATAGTTTTTCATCAAGTCCTGTCGTAGTAGCACTGATATTCAAAATATAGATATACCTGTGTAAAAAAAGATTTTTCAATCATCCAATGTTCTAGAAAAATGATTTATGTTATAGTAATAGAGCGTACTATACTAATTAAATTATGTGCTCTATCAGTCTGCTAAGACCAGACCTAATTCTATGATCAGACTGTGGACGCAACTCGTTGTTAGTGTTATTTTTTTTTTTTTTAATTTCAGCTAATTTTTCTTGTTTTCAAACATATACAATTTTTTTTTATGAACTTGAGCATAAATAGTTAATGTACTTTTTAATTTTTTCCTAATTATTAAATACATTAGTTATGTGTCAACGTGGCGTACTCTTTTGTAATATTTTTATAAAAACTGTAATATTCTTGTACAACAGTGATAAGGTATCATTTAGAAAAGTTCATATTTTTGAAAGTATATTTGAAATAAAAAAGGCACATAAGTTGAATATAATGGAAAAGTATTGTCTAAACAGAGAATTTTCTGAAGTTACGAATAGTATTGAAAAAAATACTGGCCTTAAGAGAATAAAAATCTTCTTTTTTTTTTGTTCACAATTTTTGGATAAAACCGTTTTTTTTTTCTAGATAAAAATGAATACTTTAAATTTTTGAGATTAGATTTCAATACGTTTTCTAATTATAAGTCGTCATACCTCGGTCACTTACGATCAAAGTGCTTTAAAATTTGGCATAATTGCACGTAAGAACCAAGACGCTGTCGAAAAGTAACTCAAAAGGGCCTCAAATGCCCATTGTTTATAAATATTAAGTGCAAAATAAGTGCAGTGATAGTACGGCATCTTCTCAACTTTAAAGGAAAAAAGTGTGCGGGGAGGTTTCAGCCTGACTTGACTTTTAGCGAGAAAGTTGTTCGTTAATGCAAGATAAAAGTTTTTAGAAAGTTTCAAATCAATAAATGGAGAATCATCCGTGATATGATACTTTAAAGAAGCTTACTTACTACAAGCTGTGCCACTATTGTGCTACGCTGCGGCGTAGATCTAAAGCTAACCCAACCAAAATCCATCCGAGTTCCAAACCATGCAATCAAAGTGAACTCCAATGTTGGGTTCAATATTGACCGATGGTACGCACGAATGTTTTAACCGTATGAGTGGTATTCCATATGTATGATAAACTTCTACTTGAACATTCAACGTGTTGTTAATATGTAATACCTATTGTGAGAGGATATTATAAAATATAAAATGGTAATACTCTCTGTAATTTGGAAAATACATTTATTTTTACTCGTTAATTTAATAAATACGATTTACATAATATAAATTGTGATAATTTACAATAATAATTCTACGACACATATTTTACAACCCTTAATTTTTTACTACGCCTCGCTTTATCATGTGCTTGACTTATTTTTTTATAGTTTTTTCGGTAATACTGATTTTTTTGTTTCTCTTAAAGCTTTAGTTTTAAAAAAAATTTTCTTACTTGCTTTTCATTGTTTATTTTCTTTTTTAACCTCCGATTTATTTCTATTTATTTCTTTCTTTATTGTTTTACTTTATACTTCATCAAAACGATATGTATCATAAATTTTGTTTTTTGGAATCATGTAGTTAAGTAAACTTTTGACGTCTTTCTTTTTCTTCTGCCATTCTAACTATTAGTGGACGTACAATGCTTATGTTATCAAAATTTACAAACTGTATTTAAAACAATTTAAATAGATCGTCGTAATTTTCACAAATACCAACTGTTCCAATCGAATTAAACTTCGTGTATAAAGCTTTATTTCTAAATAAATTTTTAATTTCCTTATAAGATTTCCTCATAATTAATTACCTGTCACTGATGTTCTTGTAAAACAATAAACAAGGGATCACTTGCACCTTAACTAATTTTTGCATACTTTTCTGAAGTTTCCATACGTTCATCGTAAATTTTTTGGTTTGTAATAAATTCTAAAGCTTATGTCACACTAGTTGAAGGACTTTCCTCTGACGGGATATAAGGTAAAATGCCCAATACTTAAACAGATTTTTCGAAACTAATTTTAACGCTCATATTTCGAAGTTAATTTGCAATACTTCCATATTTTTTAAATATTAACTTGTAATAAGGATGCCCTAGGGTTATACAACACACATAGAATGTTTTAAAACAGCTCTTAAATAATAGTTATCGTACATTTTAAAACATGTCAAGTTATCGGAGTAGTTGGACAATCATGCTCGACTGTCGTAGTAGCTGGACAACCTTGAAAACCAAAAGTTGGACAATGCTACAATACTTCGACAAGTTGGAAAGCAGTACTTGGATAATACTAACTTAAACGATTTTACAGTTGTATGAATCATGGTAAGGTGCAAGTACTTATTAAAACTAAAGTATGTATTCAGATAAATACCTTATAACGAAAAAAGGTTAGCGAAGGTGATAAATAATAACAAATTTATTACTTGAAATTCGTAAATAAAATTATTAATCTTTTTTCCAAAAATAATTTATTAAATACAAGGTAAATCTGTCAGGGTGCATTTTGATTTTCAACATTTTTAATTCTGTGGAATCACACTTCTCCTTCTTAATTTGAATTTTCTTTTACAGGAACTGCATCTATTCAATCGCAAACGAATTATCCAACTCAATTAAGTTCTCACCTCGGTTCTCATTCAGTTTTTTCAATTGATCTATCAGTGAGATGGTTTAGAACAAATTTTACTGATTTTTTAGTTTTGTTATTTGACATTTACTTTTAATAAGATAATAATTTTTCTTAATTCTCTTTTTTGTTTTTGTTGTATGACCTCTACTTTTGTTCTTTATCATCTTTTTACTCTTTTTAAAAACATTTTTCCTCTTTTCAGAACCCATACTTCATCTGTATTTTCAGTAAATTGAAGGTTAACTTTTAAAAATGTTGAAAAAACAATTTTCTTAAAGCGATGCACCTCTTAACAACAAAACTGATTAGTACAGTGTTTTTTTTTTGTACAAAGTATTGCACTTTTTATACACTTTTGTTTCAGAAAATTGCATTAAAAATTAACTACGTTAAAAGGTAAACAACTTAAATTGTACGTCCATGTAATGGCTACGACGTTTTTGTGCCTATGATCTGAAGTTGGACAAGAGCTCCGCATTTGTCCAACTACTACGAAATTGTGAGGTGTACTTGAACGGCTAATTTTAAATTATAAAAATTTTTTTGTCTACGATTACATTAGAAATATTATTAATTAATATAAAAGTTACAAAATAATATCATACAGCATACATACAAATGCATTGGATTAATTTTAACGAGCATAACCTATTATCAAAATCATGAAAAACAAAGAAAAATTATCGCACTCTCACGGCGCGGGCGCCTAAGGTAAAATTTAGAATCATCCGCATATACTAAATTTTGCTAAAATTATTAAAAAATTCAAGTACATCATCAAGAATAATCATAGTACTACTAATCTATTACGTTTTTTAAAATATCTCTTTTTTATTCGCTACAATGACTGATTTTTCACTGTCCAAGTGTCGGTCTAGATTTCGGTTTTGTCCAAGTATTGAGCATTTTACCTTAGATACTGATTTTCTACTTTAAAGTAAACAGCTAGACTCAAAAAAATACCATATAATTACGATTTCAACAACTGTGCGTGTCGGAAAGTAAAATTATTTTTGTATGTTTTGACAAATCTAATTCTTTTTTTATAAGATGTAAAACAAAATTACTAACAGTATTTGCTCCTTTTTTAGCTGCCTTCTGGTAAAAGAAACATATGACTTGCGTCAGTTTTATGTACGTGGACGTTAGATACAAAAGGCCACAATAATTGACAAAAAAATTGATCACTAACAAGCAATTTAGGCAAAAGAAGGTTTTGGGCAAAATTAAATTCAAGAATTAATGCTTCATTGTTAGTTCTTCTCGAAATAAGTTGTGGCCTTTTGTGTCTAACGTCCACGTACATAAAACTGACGCCAGTAATATGTTTCTTTTACCAGAAGGCAGCTAAAAAAGGAGCTAATACTGTTGGTAATTTTGTTTTACATCTCTATAGCAGTCAGTATAGGTACGTATACACTTCTTGTCTGCTATGCACTATAGTTGACTATAGGACGGTATCCCCTCTCTCCCAAAAATGCATAGGCACGATGGAAAAAAGCCAGTGCTTTTATGCGTTTGCTCTGTGGTTAGAGGTTATGCTTGTGGGCTATAGCTTACATGCGTTAAAGGCACACACGTCATTAGCCAATCTCATAGGTTCAAAAAAGGGGGGGCACTTCCATCGCCGCTATGCGTTTGCTCGATGATTTTTTCCTACGTGTACTTGAACTTTTTGACTTACTGTATAGGTTATCTGTCCCAATTATGGACACTTTAAGAAAAATTTTGAGCTCAATTTTATTTAGTGTCTAACGGCAAAGATGAGTAGAGAGATTGCTAACGCCAATGTTACGGCGTGAGACAACTTTTTTCCACTGATCGGGGCGACCCGCCGCGGCCAGCCGTCGAACCAAGGCGCACATTTTTCGAGAGTGCGAGACTCGTATCGAAGAGCGTGTGCCTACAAGAAGAGAAGTGGATTCGCGTGGAAATGAGCATATAGGCGCACATGTTGGCGACACGTAGAAGGGGTATACCGAATGTGTGCCTACGAGGAGAGGAGTGGAAATGTTGACTATAGCTATATATCTGAGCGCACAGCCAAAGCAAACGACGATACGAGTTTTTCTCTTTTGACTGCAACCGAGTATATGCTACATATATTTGACTAACTCTTACTCTCTCGCTCTTGCTTAAATGATATCTATCAATCTTACATTCGATTAAATCGTGAAACTGAATGCTCATATAATTATATGCACAGAATTTAATATCAAAAAATTTTTTTTTCCGTACGTTGATACTTAATTTGAAATCTAGTATTATTTTGAAAAAATGATCAGCTTAATTTTTTTAAGGATAACAGTTCAGCTATAACCACTGGTTAATTATTTTTCCTCATCATAATTGTTATGAACTGTAGGACAAGCCCCGGAGGTTATCGATGAACATATGTGACTTTAAGATCACTTACCCTCAAAGTTTCGATAGCTAAGGTAGTAAGGGCTTATGCCACTACTGTTCTCGTATTGCTATCTGAGGATCGATTCCAACTGTCGGCAAATTTTTTTTTTTTAACGTGATTCATCATTCTAGTTTATTTTCTTTTTGTTTATGTTTTATTTATGTTTTATAAATAATATTAACAAACCCTTTTTTCCCTATACATCGAAATACATTTTTTTAATACTAATTATATTAAATAATTTCATAAGCTGATACTTATCGTTAGCATGGCCATTTTGGAATTTCATATAAATTCTTATAAATTATCGAAAATTATGTTCAAGGTTAAACTTTTACTTTTTTGAAATTCATAATGTAAGTGACAAGTGGTTGTAACTACCAGGTAAAAATTTTAAGTAACGTAACAGTTAACTTGATATATAAGATCTGTTTTTCATTACTGTTTAGATTTTTTTGCATAATTTTCAAAGGTATTAAGTTTTGATACTTACATACGCTAATTAAAAGTTTGGTCTAGAACCAACATTATGTAATTGAAATTGAAATTACATATGTAATCAACACAATAAGTATAGCTGCTATACCTAAAATTTTTTGACAACAAAAGACGGAAAATAAATGTTTAGGGAGTTTTATGTAAGTTTTCTTGTGCCTCTGAAGATTATGATTATTGTATTGATAGATAAAAATATCGATCAGAACAGCTTAATCATTTCTTGGAAAAAAAAAATAAAAATTAATGAAAATTATGTATAAGGATTTTTTCTCTTTTACTTTCTTTGGAGTTTAAAATTAAGAATTAAACTCATATCCTAAGAAATTATTTTATTATTATGAAATTCCGAAATGGCCATGCTAACGATAAGTATCAGCTTATGAAATTATTTAATATAATTAGTATTAAAAAAATGTATTTCGATGTATAGGAAAAAAAGGGTTTGTTAATATTATTTATAAAACATAAATAAAACATAAACAAAAAGAAAATAAACTAGAATGATAAATCACGTTAAAAAAAAAAAAATTTGCCGACAGTTGGAATCGATCCTCAGATAGCAATACGAGAACAGTAGTGGCATAAGCCCTTACTACCTTAGCTATCGAAACTTTGAGGGTAAGTGATCTTAAAGTCACATATGTTCATCGATAACCTCCGGGGCTTGTCCTACAGTTCATAACAATTATGATGAGGAAAAATAATTAACCAGTGGTTATAGCTGAACTGTTATCCTTAAAAAAATTAAGCTGATCATTTTTTCAAAATAATACTAGATTTCAAATTAAGTATAACGTACGGAAAAAAAAAATGTTTTGATATCAAATTCTGTGCATATAATTATATGAGCATTTAGTTTCACGATTCAATCGAATGTAAGATTGATAGATATCATTCAAGCAAGAGCGAGAGAGTAAAAGTTAGTTAAATATATATAGCATATACTCGGTTGCAGTCAAAAGAGAAAAACTCGTGTCGTCGCTTGCTTTGGCTGTGCGCTCAGATATATAGCTATAGTCAACATTTCCACTCCTCTCCTCGTAGGCACACATTCGGTATACCCCTTCTACGTGTCGCCAAAATGTGCGCCTGTATGCTCATTTCCACGCGAATCCACTTCTCTTCTTGTAGGCGCACGCTCTTCGATACGAGTCTCGCACTCTCGAAAAATGTGCGCCTTGGTTCGACGGCTGGCCGCGGGGGGTCGCCCCGATCAGTGGAAAAAAGTTGTCTCACGCCGTAGCATTGGCGTTAGCAATCTCTCTACTCATCTCTGCTAACGGTCAATAGAACTACACCTTGCATAGTAACGTATAAGTCGTTTAATTCTTTTTTAACATCAAATTTTTTTTTTTATCAAAAAGTTTTGTTATTTTTATTTTAATGATAAAACAAGAAAAAAAAGACTTGTCCGTATTACGGGCCCCCTCGATGGACTTGAAACCTATCGGGGACCCCCCTATTACGGACCCTGTCAATAATGTGGACCCCCTACTATGGACCCTGTTTAGAACTTGGACCTCTGTTCTATGAAATCTACTGAATAGGAAAGAGTAAAAAAATATTTGTATGTAATTAAATGAACATTTAAGATTTATTTATAAGTACTTCTCACACTTTTAACAAAGTACATGACTAGGCACTTTTTCAGATAAGTTTTTAAGAACACATTTTTATATAAAACTAATTTTGTGGTGATTACTATAACTTTTCTTTATTATAATAATCTTATATTTTTTGTGACTTTGTTATGGTTGTTTAGTTTTCTTGGTGCGTTTTTTAAGAAGCATTTTTTGTTGTTCTTTCTTTACTTTTAGAATGAAAACAACAGCTTAAAGTTATGGAGTTAAGGGTTATGTGTGCACTCAATACTAGCGGAATAAGGTATTTTCACTTGTGACGTCATTCCAAGATGGCGCGATCACTGGTTTTTTTTTTAAATTTGCACCAAACGTGCAAAACCAGCTGTAAAATTCACGAGGACGTCCCAACTAATGATAATGCGTTTAAAAACTTCAGGTTTTAATAAGCTATCGAATGAACACTAAATTTTTTACATCTTCACTTGGTAAGCAATGCAAAAAAATGAATGAAATTATCGTGGGCATAAAGTTGATTAGAAAAACATTTTATTTTTTGTGCTTACCATAATCCAGTTATAACGAATTCGAAATATAGTCAATAGCGATTCCCGATGCATTAGAGAAAATTTTTCGTTTGTTTGCCAAAAGTGTAGTTTTAATGAAAATCAGTACAAAAAAAGTACTGCTATCAGGCGAATCGTACCCGTCTACTATACACATATATATGGTTGCAGGCTTCCTCGCCTCCGCGATCATAACAAAGTCCCATAACCTCTGACGAGCTGTCAAAATTGAAGCAGTGTGTGGCAAAAACATGAATAAAAATTGTTGTATAAGTGGTTGTCACGATAAATATGCGAAATGTTGTTGTCTTTTCATAGAAAAAGAAATGATTTCATTTCGTTCCTCTGCACTGACACTTTTGTACTTTTTATTGTCCGGAGAAATCACAGATTAAATACGAAAAAAAAATTTTAACCCCTCTTATTCTAAAGCGGAAAATCTAAGCTTTAGAATGAGTCATAGTAGTAGCCCGAAATGACGTTAAGAAAAATGTTGAATCACTTTTCATGAAAGTAGTACTTTTTCATGAAAATGAGCTAAGTAATTTGGTTATAAGCATGTTTACAATGCATACATAAAAAATATTACTACAATTAATCTTTACAAATGTAGTAAAATTAAAAACGAACATTTTGCGACTTCGAAAATGTATTTAAGTTAATTTATTTCTGAGATATAACAACTTGCACATGGTGCGCACGCGGTAGCTGCTCCACGCGATTACAAGCTCGAGTGAGCGGCTAGATTAGAATGTCTCCGGCTATTACTTGAAATTCAATACATTCAGTTTTATGTCCCAAATACGTAAGAACAAATAATAGATAGTTACCGTGATGACTAAAAAAACTACTTAGTATGTTATAAAATTATTAATATTATTATTATTATTTACAGTATATTTTTTGTGTATTACTTAATTTAATTAAATTGTATGACAAGTTATACTTTTAGAGTGATTAAACATAAGATAACTTTTTAAGTATAAAATTATATCTGAAAAATTAATGTTTTAATTTTTTCAACATTCAATTATACATTTTGAATCCTCAAAGCTTTAGGTGGATAAAACAAGGAAATATAGTTTTGCTCAAAAAAAATTGTAATCCATTCCCGCCAATAACAAAACTTGAACCAAATTTCAATTGTAAAATATACAACACTTAATGGTGCACATTTTTAAAATTAGGGATATCTTGCTGCATATTCTGCGAGTGCAAAAAAACTGATACAAGTTAAAATATGCACAATGTAGAAAAAATTGACTAAAAAATGTATAATTATTTTACTTATTAAGTGATTATGTTAAACATTAATTATCTTACGTATTAATATACATTTATTGTGTACTCTTAAAGGTTTGGCCATGAAACTCGATACACTAAATTTTTTTAAAATAGTCTGACACATTTTAAACTGGCTGCCCACTTGAGCCTGTAGTCACGTGGAGCAGCTACCGCGTGCGCACCATACGCACGCCTTAAAGTTAGTACATTTCCGAGAAAAATACTCTTGAATACATTTTTAAAGTCGCAAAATGTTGGTTTTTAATCGTACTACATTTGTGAAGATTTATTATAGTAATATTTTTTATGTATCCATGGTAAAAATGTTAATAACCAAATTACTTAGCTCATTTTCATGAAAAATTACTACTTTAAAGTGATTATACATTTTTCTTAATGTTATTTCGAGCTACTACTATAACTCATTCTAAAGCTTAAATTTTTCGCTTTAGAATAAGAGGTGTTAAAGCTTCACATCTTGAAAAGAAGCCGAGTTATGAGCAAAAAGGCTTTAAAAACCGTCGTTTTTCAAATTTTTTGCACTAAATTTGCAATATTTCCGGCTCTAATCAACATTTTTTTAAAATTCTTAATCGGGCATATTTCTGGTAAGCTTGTTTTTAGGATTAAGGTGGCTCCAGTGGCCTCAATGTTGAAATTATAAGTAACCCAACCGAGGTTAATAAAATTGAATTATATTCTTTGAATTCCTATCTTTCTATTCGTATAAAAAAAAATTAAGGTTGACGATGAAAATTGTAAGAAATCATGCTTACAAAATCGTAGTTTTAAGACGGGTTGGATAGAAAATGCAAGCATACGCAACATACAACCTACTGCTGCACTTACATAAATAACCCGTAAGGTGTAAAAAATATACTATCTTGTATATATTATTACGTAGTTTTCGATGACATAAAAAAAGTGTCTGGTTATCGAACAAAATCTTTAAATAATCGGAGACTAAGTATACAGTTGCGAGTGCAAGTCAGCTCTCAGCTGTCTGCATTCTGCAGAGTAATTAATTATATTTATTTATATATATATATATATATATATATATATATATATATATATATATATATATATATATATATATATATATATAGGTATGACTACAGCTGAGCAATGTGCCACATTCTTGAACTTAAGAGCGTACCGTAACAGTTCATCAATTAGGGCAGCATAAAACTTTTTTGTTTTTTTTATATTTACTCACTAAAGTAACAGATAAAATGTAGAATATGGCTACAACAGTCTCTACGATAATTTTATACCACATTTTAAAGAAAACAATAATTAATTTTTAGTCTCCCCATTTTGATACGGCACTAAGGTAAAGTACCCTCTATTCGGACACATAATTTTAGGTAATCCACTATTTCTAAATTCACAAAGAAATTAGCTGTTTTTGCGAAAAAGGCGGTTGACATATAGATGATAAAGTAATTTTTCTGTCACTTAAAAAAAAAAAGTTCTTTGTGACCGTGTGATCATTGTATAAAATAATTATAAAGATTCAGTCTCAAATCCCTATATTCGGACAATGCATTTCTAAATAGTCCGAATATAGGTCCCGTTACGACGTAGGGACCATAATCCGGACAGTCGTGAACATTAAGAAAATGAGGTTATGGCAGATCTTTATATACAGTTATATTTTACTTTAATGGCTTTAATTTGTTAAACAAATGCAAAAAACAAATTATTATTGTATTTTACTACATAGTATAACCATTTCTTTGCACTTGTAAGCAAGTGAATTGCTGGATTATGTGTGTCCGAATATGGGGTACAGTTTGAACCGTAGTATCTAATTTCCGGACAGCAGCCAAACACAAAAAACCTCGATTTGCAAGAAAAAACATTTCTTTTAATGAATTATCAAATTAATTCGACGTATGTTGTAACTATCCTAAATCAATTCGATACTGTGGATTACAAATAAATTTTTTCATTCAGAAATTGTAAAAAAATTATGTAATTATCGCTGCTGTCCGGATATAGGTCCGAACAACACTTTTGTCCGAATACAGGGTACTTTACCTTAGGCGCTGGAGCCACCTTAAAGGAGGTGCAGACACTTTGACTAAATAATAAGAGAATGCTTTATTGTAAGTAATAGAAAGAGTGGATTAGAGTTGACCGTTGGACAGGCAACACTCAACTGACGACTATAGTGAAATACATTGGTCAGGTAATGCGACATCTCTGGTGGAGCATATTACATGACGTATTGTATAAACCGCGGGAAACAAAATAAAAGTAAAATAAACGTATGTATAGCTAGGTGAATTTATATTGAAATACTAACATTATCAAACTGTTAAGTTATTATATTTAAACACGCTTTTTACTGTTTTTGATCGCGTAATGAACATTTAAATTGTCAATAACAATTATTTAACCAATTTTATGAAAAAACGAGTTGAAGATTTGGATTCTGCGGGGAAAAGAAAACATCAAAAATGTTTAGTCGTTCTCGTGGAAGTCAATCAGCTACGAAACCCTATTACCTGCCGTACTATCACGGAAGATAATTTTGAGCATAAGGAGATCAAGTACGTGTGCTTACAGAGTTCAAATTATTCTGAATTCCTACTACACAAGTATTTGGACTACCTAAGATCAAAGATTGTATCACACTAGTTCAAATGTGCATTGAACTCGTAAAGCACCAGCATGAGAGCCACGCTGCATATTGTTTGTGCCCGCACAGTACGGCGCAGCATTGAACTGTAGAAGCTTGTGGAGGGAAGTCCCTGGAGCTCAGCGATCGTGCTCTCACAGCACAAAGTCTAGGCTCTGCGCCTTCGAAGCTTCGTTGAGCTCTGCAATGCGGTATTTTGGGCTGAAAAAGCTAAATCGTGCGTATACCTCCTTGGCCCTAAACATCATCAAATTGTATGAGCCTAATAATTGGGCTTAAATTAATATACCTGAACAGAAATGAAAGTCGGTTGCCTCTGTAGTTTATGAGGCCCTACTTAGGCAGCCTACTGAGAGGACAAGTAGGTGCGTCAGGAAGCGTGCGTGAGGTACTCATTAGACAGCCTACATAACCTACCTTTATCTTACTTCTCGAATAGTATATACAGTTATATCAGCTACAGTTGCAGTGTAAACTGTGGCGTAAAATTACAGACAGGTACACAAGTTACAAGTATCTTTCATTGAGTCCTATACAAATGATTAATGAGTATTCTTATACATGTATGAGACTGACAAAATTAATCGACATTGAATTTGTTGTCAACTAAACAAAGTTTCTTAAAGTACTAAATTAAAAATAATAATTAGTGCTTCACAAAATTTCAATAAAAACTATTTAAAAACCGTACTAAGATTATGAAATTTAACATTTAGCAGCTTGTACACTCTCATTTAGGTGTGCACCGTCAAATCAAGTTCATCTATCATTTAATTGAATCAATATGTTTTTTTATGAAAAAAAAGTAAACTGCAGTGTGAGCATGTAATTTGCAGTAATTCTTTAGTGATTATTTAAAGTTCCTCAGAATTAACTTACGAATCACATGTGCATATTGTAAACTTGATATCAATTGTGAATGAGAGATATTTTTAAGGTGACATTTATATCTTCATTTATGTAAAATTTCTATTTACCTTAGGGTTGCATTTTTGTAACTACACGTGATCAACAATGCCATGATGAAAAATTTTCATGAAGAAATTAAATATGATTCGTTTAAAATGAAGCATGACTTTGGCTCAATTATAATACAATGTGTATTCTCATATGTTCATATCTATATTTATCGATTGAAAGTTGGTTATGTTACGTCAATGGAGGCAGCCTACTGAGGGCCTACCAAACGCCACCTGACACTGCCAACGTAGGACCTCAGTTAGCAAAAGAGGCAGCCTAAGTAGGCCCTACTGATCGCCTACTTACAATTTCCGTTCGGGTACTAAAGGCTTACGGCCAATGAACACAGTGAGTATATGTATATACACAACGGAAATAGTTTTTTAACGAAGATTTTACAACTGTTTTATTTCAATAAAATAGTTAAAGTAAATGTCCCTACCACGGAACGAATTTTGGTATCGATTTACCTTTATTACAGATAAAAAATTTTTTTTAACGTTTAATCATAAAATTTCGATCAATAATGGTGGGTTATCTGTTTTTGAACGTAGAATACTGTTTTGTATCAAAATTTAAGCAGAATTAAAAAATTTATGTGATAAATAAGAAGGTGATCAAAATGTACATTAAACGGAACGTCTGCAGTAGTTAAGCAGCACTGTTCCGCAGTCATTGTCCCCTTCGCGGAACATGATTTGAAATGAATATATATAGAACTTTCAAATTATTTATGTATAATTTAAAGGTAATAATAACTGAGAGGGGGTCAGCCAAGGTGAAATATATATAATTTACTTTTTATTTTATAAATTACGTATTTATTTCTTTTTATTACTTAAAATTATTGTTTATTCTTATTTCCTTTTTACATTAGTTAAATTTTTTTTTTATCAAAATATTTCCAGTTTGAGTACATTTCAATATAATATCTTAGATTCAAATAAATTATAATAAACTATCTACGGTTTTTTTTGTTTGATATTTAATAAAATAGCTTTAATTTGCAAGTCTAACTCTTTCTTTGTATCATTCTAAGACTTTTTTTCTTCTTGCAATTTTTTTTCCCATAACCTGTTTTTTGTAATATTTTGATTTCGATCTCCTTGATTTTTATATCTTTTTTTTTTAACAACTAAATCATTCTTCTTTTCGTGCATCTTTTTTATTCAGCTTCCTTATCTTCCTTTTGTGTATGTATGTTATACCACGGATCAGATTTGCATGCAGCGACAAATTTTACTTTTCCTTTAATTTTTTCCTTTTTTTTTGGCAAACACTTTTCAGGCAGTGTAAAAATGTTGTTAAGCATTTCCAAAGATTTATTGCTTTCGTGTATGTTGGATTATTTTGAAGTGTTTAAAACAAAGTAAGAGAAACAAAGAGAAGGATATTTTTTGAAATTCTTGTGTGATTAAGTATTCTAAATAATTTGTAGGGGTCTAAAATACCAAGTTAAGGTGCAATTTTATATTGACGCCTCGCACGAAGATCAGTACAGTTCAGATTTTCCCATTTAAACTAACACTGCAAAATCTAAACTGTGCTGGACTTCGTACGAGGCGTCGAAATGCAACTGTATCTCAGGAGAGTTTAAATTTAAAGGCTCTGCTTACTTTTTTTTTTTTTTTTTGGCACCCATATTTGCCATTTTTGTATACTTAAATCTAAAATAAATGATACTTTATGTTGAATAGAGTTTTAAGGTTAAGTTTTATGTTTTCAAGTTATTGTGATTTAACATTACTTACCAATTAATTTAAGATGAGCAATGACAAATCTGATCTTATTAAACAAACAAATAGTACTTTCAACACTGCGAAATTGTTCAATACGTTATAATAACGACCATTAAAGTGTGCTTCACGATGGGGACAAGATGTCTTGTTTACGCAGGTAATGAGGAACGCGTTATTTTGGCTGTTCCTTTTGGTGCATTTTGACCGATAATGAACATGGAACGGAACATGCGAAAAATAATAAAAATATTCAGTTTTTCATCAAACTATACATATAAATCGAAAGTATAGCTTCAATACATGCAAAAAAATTTAACTCCGAGCTCATATAATGCTTTATAATTATTACTGCATGGGTAAAGAAATCCTCTCTCTTCATAGTAAGTGTCACTTATCTTCATAAATTTTAGATGCAGAAAGTGCACGTTCTTAAATTATTTTTTATTTACTTCTCATATCGGTGAATTCAGATAAATTTTTTAAAAAAGTTTTGAAGATATTTTAAGCTATGTATTGTAATTTTTGTAAACTTATAAATAAGCAATAAAAATTTTGGTACAAAAAATAAGAAATCGTTCCGCCATAGGGACAATATTCCTTGATAGGGACATTTACCTTATTCATTCAGATTACATCTCATAAGTTCTTGCAATATTTAAAAATACTTAAGTGCAACAATAACGGGTTTTCGATATATTTTTTAAAAATCATGAAAAGATTGACTACATTTAGTTATTAAAGCGCATTTTCATTAAAATCGTTTTAACTATAATATCAATAAATTTTATCTAAAAACTTTCGTGGAACTACGTTTTCCGAACGTAATTTGTAGATAATACTTAGTATACAACAATAAGGAGTATTCGAAATTTAAGTACTTTTGTATGTACACACGGATTTACAATTCTATTTGATAACTTTTTTAAAAAAATTATTAAAACAAATTTTAATTATATTGTATTTATTTATACAAGACATACCTTAGGCCACAATTTATGTTAGTTGAGAGAGCTGTGCTGGGAAAAATAAGATCTAATGAGTTTAACAAAAGTAGTTCGAACCACACAACTACCAATATGAATTTTGTTACTAAATACTAGTATAGTAAATAGATCTAGTAGATAATGGTCTGAGAGTCTTGGATCCTTTTTAACAGCTAGTTAACTAAATAATTTATAAACGTGATATTTTATTAAATGGTGACACGGAATGAGGCCCTGGATCGAGGAACCGGCTCCGCGCTCGGAACCTTCGAAAAATGCTGTCAACAAACCGAAATTTCAAAAGTTACCAAATCATTCTGTAAAAAATATGAGCTTATGCAGAATATAAAAATGCATGTTTCTCCTATTGAAAGTTTTTTTGTTCAATCAGTAGTTTTTGAGATAAAAATTAAATACTCCAAATTCGCTCTGCTTGAAATTCTTGATTTTATGAACTTGAATCGCCGTATCTCCGCAGAAAATGCATAAATCGACTTGAAATTGAGGCCCTGGATCGAGGAACCGGCTCCGCGCTCGGAACCTTCGAAAAATGCTGCCAACAAACCGAAATTTCAAAAGTTACCAAATCATTCTGTAAAAAATATGAGCTTATGCAGAATATGAAAATGCATGTTTCTCCTATTGAAATTTTTTTTGTTCAATCTAGTTTTTGAGATAAAAATTAAATACTGCAAAATTCGCTCTGCTTGAAATTCTTGATTTTATGAACTTGAATCGCCGTATCTCCGCAGAAAATGCATTAATCGACTTGAAATTTTAAACGTAACTTAACTAGGTATAGGCGATGCTAATAGTATCACTAGAAAAATGAATAATATTAATAATTCAATATTATTTAATTAAAAAGTGCGCAGCATCAAAGGTTATGGCATTCATGATTCACTGATAAAAAGTGTGCTACGAAGTTTCGAGTTGGGAAAACTTTCAGCGAGAAAGTTGTTCCTCTACGTATGAATAAGTTTTCTTCCAAATTTCAATGAAATCCAATGAGTATTTCCAGAGATACAGCGATTTTAAGTTGCGGCAGGTATCGCGCACAGTGCAGCAGCTCAATCTATACCATGGGCTTTCGTATAGATTGAGCTGCTGCACTGTGCGCGATACCTGCCGCAACTTAAAATCGCTGTATCTCTGGAAATACTCATTGGATTTCATTGAAATTTGGAAGAAAACTTATTCATACGTAGAGGAACAACTTTCTCGCTGAAAGTTTTCCCAACTCGAAACTTCGTAGCACACTTTTTATCAGTGAATCATGAATGCCATAACCTTTGATGCTGCGCACTTTTTAATTAAATAATATTGAATTATTAATATTATTCATTTTTCTAGTGATACTATTAGCATCGCCTATACCTAGTTAAGTTACGTTTAAAATTTCAAGTCGATTAATGCATTTTCTGCGGAGATACGGCGATTCAAGTTCATAAAATCAAGAATTTCAAGCAGAGCGAATTTTGCAGTATTTAATTTTTATCTCAAAAACTAGATTGAACAAAAAAAATTTCAATAGGAGAAACATGCATTTTCATATTCTGCATAAGCTCATATTTTTTACAGAATGATTTGGTAACTTTTGAAATTTCGGTTTGTTGACAGCATTTTTCGATGGTTCCGAGCGCGGAGCCGGTTCCTCGATCCAGGGCCTCAATTAAAAAATTGGAGGGGGGTGGGGACGAAACAATGTTTTCTTGTGTAACGAATAATTTATTTTATAAATACAGTTTAATTTGTCTTTTTTCAATTAAAATATCGTATCTGGTCGCTACTAAATAATCAATTTTTATCATTATCCGTACTGGACAGTCCACCGTCTTACTACACTACAGATTAATTTATATACAGAAGTGACAAAAGGCTTGCACTGCAAAAGCACGTTAAAATACACACGTTAGTATATACCTATACTATCCACATAAGATTAGCCCAGACTTTGTGCTGTGAGAGCACGATCGCTGAGCTCTAGGGACTCTCCTCCACAAGCTTCTACAGTTCAATGCTGCGCCGTACTGTGGGCGCACAAACTATATGCAGCGTTGCTCTCATGCTTGTGCTTTACGAGCTCAATGCACATTTGAACTAGTGTGACACAATTTTTGATCTTAGGTAGTGTAAATACTTGTGTAGTAGGAATTCAAAATAATTTAAACTCTGTAAGCACACGTACTTGATCTCCTTATGCTCAAAATTATTTTCTGTGTAGTACCAGAAGTTTCGCTTCCAAAACATATATTAAACACATCCGTTCCAGATAAATTAAGAAAGTTCGGTCGTTGTTCCAGTGGGTGGTGAGCGGGTACGTAGGGGCTCCCATAAGATAACGTGTTAAAGTGAGTTGTCATAACCGTGCATGGAAACGTTGGCTCACTCTATCAAGGTTCATTTAACTGTGTTCAACTCGTCAGTGCGCAACGGTTAAACCATTAAATGTTATAAAACAAACAACAGTACATACATTAAAGTCACTAGTTTTCGATAGTTTGAGTAAAAAACTTGAAAACAAGTTGTTTGCATGATGAAAATTAACATCAAAATAGTAGGAGACTCAGTTTTCGTCAACAAAAGTGTGCTATAAAATTTTGGAAAAACAAACTTTTTTTGCACTGCATTATAGTCTAAGGTTCTAAGAAGGGTTGTGCCAAGTTTCAGATCATGGTTTCAAGTTAAACAAATTCTCAAAACAGTTTCGTAAAGACGTTTCGCCCAGTGTAAAAAGACTAGCCGATAGCAGACGAAAGTTTGTTTCTCTCTTATAGACCTAAGTCCCTAAGACCCTAAGTTAGCATAGGACCTGCTCTTGACTTTGTTTACGTTTGTACAGAGATTTCTCTCAAATTCCTGATAAGGTACATATTTTTTAATGTAAGAGTCTTCCTTAAGAGTTAAAGAGGCTCAATACCATAGGTCTTGAAAAAGATGCAACAGTAACGGCCATTTCAGTCTAACTGGTAACATGCACTGTGTACATCTCTCTCTGAAAGAAGTTTTGAAAATAAGCTTTATTAAGACCTTGAAGGCTTTTATAGACTCTCTTTGAAAGATCTCTATTTCAGCAGACGAACCCAGGATCCTGTTCGTGGTTTATTTATCATATCACAACCGTACAATCCTTGTCTTCTACTAGTATGTTAATACTAATCTTTTGCTCTGCGTTCGAACATAAGAGTCTAAAAGCTATAACTAGTATATGCAGTTTGTTTAAAAAATAAACTTTTGTATTTTCAACACTACATATGGTATTGAATACTGTATTTCTTCAATGTATATAAAAATAACTGTGTTGTAAATAAATCGTTGTTATTTAAAAAGTTTAATGTTAACAATAAAAAAGCTACTTCGTACAAATTTCAGTATTTTCATTTCTTATTCCACTGTCTCATCGATTTTTATTGCAAAACCATGTAATTATGTCTTATTAGTATTCAATTATAAATGTTACTATTTTACGCTGATCTCGTAACCCATAATGAATGTGGCACGTTCTTACATACCGATAATAAATAAACAACATTAAAATTTAAATATTAAAATCTTTTTAGAATGACAGGTAACAACCTGTACCGTTTTATTAAATGAAAAAGTAGACTTACTATGTACTGTCGATCTTCACTTTATTTGTTAAAAACGTGTTACAGCTGTTTCGGTATCACAGTACCTTCGTCAGACAGATGTACATCAAGACTTAATAATGTACAGCGCTCTCTCAAGAACATACACGCTGTACTGTTTTCGTGACCAATAATAGGATGTAATTATAACTATCTTCAATTATTTTTTCGTGCAGGAAAACGGTGTTTAATGTTCGAAGTAATGAAATTTCTAATGAAAAGTTCAGTAGCTTCCATAAGAGGCTGGTCGTAACGTACAAAAAATTTGAACTTTCAACAGCTCTTTGTCGGTATTTTTACTGGCAACCGTACTTGAAACTTTGCAGTTGGATTAATGAAATTATTATTTAACGTCAGGTCAAATTTTTTTGAAACAAGCGGTAACTTCATAAGGGTATTAAGCCTCCTTAAGCCATTTATTCGAACTTTTTCCTTATTTTGAATACATCTCTTGCATCGAAGTTTGTGCAACTAAGGCTTAATATGAATTGCCCATAAGAGCAATGATAGATAATTTGATTTCGGGAACTTTTTTCGCAAAAATTCAGGTGGTAAAAAATATTAAGAAAATTCATGTGTACTTCGAGCATGTTAAAGTAGAACTGTATTTTTTTTCAGCGAGTGAATACGTCTTCTAAAAAACAACCGAATCTCCTTAAAAGTATATCCTTAAAGATGATTAAAATTTTATCAAAAGTCGACTCTGAAATGGGAGGGTCTTCTTTGCCTGTTACAACAGCATAATAGGTTAGAAAAGAACCATATAATCATTTAGGATTCTTATGTTGATAATAGGATTTTCGAAATAATTTAAAGATTACTTTTCATAAGAATAGTGAGATCGGTGATAAGAAAGTGATGCACAACAATATGATACAATTAATGTTTTCACATCATTTGTCGATTTCAACATGTGAAAACTAATTTTTCCTCTATGACCTTTCAATGCTACTTAGCTTAGAATTTTTCCTTCCATTACTCTGATTCGCTCGTATTTAATGTCATATAAACTTAACAAAACCAGTAACATACTTAATAGATAGCATCAAATACTTGGAATAAATGAACCCAAATCACCAATCTATGGGTCATATGATTTATTCTTACTGTAACGGAATCACGTCATTTCATGCAATTGCTTAAAAATCCATTTTAGCTTAACATAAAACAATCAGAGTTGATAAAATACATCAAAGTACAAACACATAAAACGAACAACGATCAACGAGATTATTTGGTATAATTAACGCTGTCACGGCTCAGTCCCCTTTGTTTATGTGCGTCGTCTGGAACTCGGCTGGGAGTTGGGTTGGTTGGCGTTAGATCTACGGCGTAATCCTATAGTGGCAAAGCTGATAGTACTTAAGCTTCTTAAAAGTATCATATCACGGATGATTCTCCATTAATTGATTTTAAACTTTCTAAAAACTTTTATCTTGCACTAACGAACAACTTTCTCGCTAAAACCTCCCCGCACATTTTTTTTCCTTTAAATTTAAGAAGATGTCGTACTATCGCTGCACTTATTTTGCTCTAAATATTTATTAACAATGGGCATTTTAGGCCCTTTTAAGTTACTTTTCGGCAGCGTTTTGGCTCTTACTTGCAATCATGCCAAATTTTAAAGCATTTTTATCGTAAGTGACCGAAGTATAACGATTTATATTTATAAAACGTATTGAAATCTAATCTCAAAAATTTTAAGTATTTATTTTTTATCTAGAAAAAAACGGTTTTATCAAAAAATTGTGAACAAAAAAAAAAGAAGATTTTTATTCTCTAAAGGCCAGTATTTTTTTTCAACCACTATTCGTAACTTCAGAAAATTCTCTGTTTAGACAATACTTTTCCATTATATTTAATTTATGTGCTCTTTTTATTTCCGGCCCCTCACTTTTTATGTACATATACGTTTGTATACAATTTTGTAGGCATATTTATTCAACGTTCTCTCTCCCTCCTATGCTATCAGTAAACTAGTGAAGCACAGAATTAAATAATTGTGCGCTCCATTACAATAACAAATTATTTTTCTGAAACATTGAATGATTAAAAAATCTTTGTTTGTGTATATAGGTAGACCTATCGTGAATGCTATTGCCACCACGGCAAAACTTGATAAAAAAACATTAATCCCGAGTTGGCTGCTCCTTTAACTCGAATCTGAGTTGGCTCTTGCTTCACCAATTATTTAACTTAATTTGCTCTGTCTTTTACTGAGCTGTCGATATAGTCTACGGCCTAAATGATTTTTTAATCTTAAATTTTCCTGAAAAAAAAAAATTAAAATAATCTCTTTGCTATCAAATTTGTTATTAAATGGACACTACTTTAAATTTATTATTTATTGTGTATAACATGTTAACGGCAAATAAGTGTAAAAAATGTTTTGTTTTTTTTTTTGTTTTTTTCTAACTTTCGATCAACGTGGAAAAAATTAACCATGTCAGTTTTAACGTAACCGTGAAAAGACATAAATATTACGTTGCCTAACAAATAGCTGTTTGTAAAATAATAAAGTAACGATTAGTTATTTGATAATTCATTTTTTAAAGTAAAACTTTAAAGTGTTACTACAGACTTAAGGGAGCTCTATCGGTTACAGAATTAACAATGAGAAATTGATAAAAATTTATCTACTAATAAATAGTCATAAAAATGGCACTGTCAAAATTTAAAGGCATGGGGGTCCTTGGAGCCAAGTAATTAATATTCATATGAAGCTAATTTTTACAAGTAGGCTTATGGGCTGCTGTCTTTTGAAGAGCTTCCATTGTATTTACCTTGTGTATTAACGATAAACTTTAGATGAAAATTTTATCAATGATAAAAAAAATCTAATGATAGTAATAAATTTCATTCAACATCTCGGAGGTCCTTTTAAGAGCAGAAATTAATTAATAAGCGTGGTAAAAACTACAAAAGGTTATGTTGTCATAGGAGAGCAAGAAAGACAGACGACATACCTAACTGTAGAGAGCGTCGCATGGACTGTAGCGAGGGATTGAACCTCTTTGATTGTCGGTTTATCAACATTTGGTTTTGATAACAACATTTTATCTCAAGTTAATTATGATAATGAACAAAGAAAATGGATTTCTGCAATTTTTGACGCTGTGCCACGAAAAATTTATTTTGCAACTTGAATAATTGCTAATATTTCAGTCTATTTTGCAAATTTTTTTAGCATTGTATTTATCTTCTAAAAAATGCTTTATCTCATTCTAAAGCCAAAGCATAAAAAATCCACGGTTTTTGTCATAACGTACTACTTATTAAATTTTGTACTGCAAAAAAATTTGTAAATCATCTTAATGTATTTCTATATTACATTGTCTAAGTCCTTTAACAAGTCCATCAAAAGGGAAGCTAAAAAATCAAGAAAGACGCATTGTGATCGCCGGTGTTAGATTTGCGCTCCCATCTGTACCCTTCTCCTACGACTAAGTGTTCGACCGTTCAACCAGTCGCAGTACGCACTAAGTAAAACGTGGGCTATCACCAACATTTGAATTAAAATAAATTGATAACAGCGAATATACTATTTTTAACTAAAGCCAAATGTTGATAACTAAATGTAAAAAACTAATTAAAAAAAAAACTAGTTAATAGTTTTTAATTTTACAAATAGCTTTTAGTTAGGCAACGTAATATTTGTTTTCGTTTCATTTATGTTTTAACTGATGGCTTTTTTTTTGCGTCTGTCAAAAGATTTTCAGTACAAAACATTTTTTTGCACAATTTTTCCATTGACGTGTTGTAAACAAAAAAAAAAAATTTGAAAAAGTATCTATTTTGTAGGAAATTCCACGACGAAAAGATAAATAATCACAAAATTTCCCAAAGCATTAGAAGCAGAGATATAACCAATAAATTAACGAAAAAATGGGATTTCGTTCATAAATGATAAAATAAAAAAAATCCAAGGTCCAATCTAGACAACTGTTTTTCTCGTATTCCTATAAATTTTCTGTTGGATAATAAACAATTTTTTTCTAGTGAAAAACGTAAAAGTAAATCGTATTTTTTTGTGTCTCTGAGCAGTGAACTAAAAAAGGCAGTCTTTGTCCGGGATCTCATAAGGACATGGTCTCTGTCCAGGATTCAAAGGGCATAGTCTGTCTATTAACTGTTCACAATGAAGCAAACACTAATGACTGAAATTTACTCCTATTAGTGATAACTAATGTCATTAAAAATTAGATTTTTGACTTTGTCATATTTATATATTATTTATGTATAATTTATACATTATTTGTACATAAGTCTAATTATAATCTGTCTTTTTTTTGTTACTAAAAAAGGTTAATGTAAATTTGATTGCAATGTTAATTACACGTTCTTTTCAGATTTGTGACCCTTCTTATGAAAAGACTTCGACACAGCCAAGTGAGAGGCATTTCTATAAAGTTGCAAGAAGAGGAAAGAGAACGCCGTGATAATTATGTTCCTGAAGTTTCTGCTTTAGAGCATGACATAATTGATGTTGATACGGAAACTAAAGAAATGCTCAAGATGTTGGAGTTCACAAACATCCCAGGACTTCAAGTAACCCAACAACCACAATCGTCTAGGCGTCCTTAAACATTTATCGTAATGCAATAAAGTGAAGTTTTTAGCAAACATTTATTTATATTTATTTTTAATTTCTTTGCCCTTTTCAATTATTTATACTACTTAAAATTAGTAAAAATATCATTTGAATACGAAGAGGTTTAGATCATGAACAGGAAGTTTTTATTCTAGACAATCTGGATGTCTCAACGAAACTTCATGCTTGCATGCTTTAAAAATAAAGATAACAGTCAAACAAGGAATAGAGTGGTACGTCTAGAATACGTAAAAACTCAGCAAAAACTATACTCGTTGGTTGAGGTCAAATTTTCCATTTTGCCCACTGAAAAAAATTTGGTCAGTCAGAGCTACCATACTTTTAACGCTCGCTTTTTCTCTCACACATGGCTCAGTTGTGGCGCCACGGATGGTGTATAGCAGACACCACAGTCAGTTGTATAAAAGTTGAACCACTGTGGTCCCGAATCTCGACCACGAGTGGAGTGTTGTGCATATAGAGATGCATCAACGTCAATGAATGTATATATGATTCACCAGACTATGTACATGTAGTTTTATGACCTTCTTACTATTATTTTATGTATAATCAAGCATTACAGAAGGGATAAAGCGTGTTTAATGAAAATTAATATTATTATATTTAATACAGCCTCAATTTTAAAGATTATTTTAAATACATTTATTTAGGAAAAAATATTTAAATTAGTTATAGTTTATTGTAGATGTTTATTTTAATTCAACATTAAATAACTCAACTTTCTTATCTCAACTTCAGAGTCGTGTTGCGAAGATGGAATAGGCATCGTCTTTAAAGGGAGAGCTTGCGTACTTTCAAAGATATGAGTTACTGTCGATGGGTCGATCAATATTAAATTTTGTCCTGATTAAGAGAACATAGCCCTACTATTAGATGCATTATGGTTTACTACAGATAATAACTGTGGTGATGATACACCAGACGTGTCAAGTCCTCGTTGTATCGTGGGTGGGACTTGTGTGTGCAAAGTTTGCCTAACTTAAGATATTGTATTTTGCGAATCTGAAGTCATCTGTGATAAAATTATGTAAAATAATTTTAAAAAACAAAAATAAAATTCGAGTGTGGGTATAAACAGTATGTATCTGTGTAAAATTAAACAAAAGACAGTTTTCCAAATGTCTAAATTTGTGATGTTAAATGTCAGTAATGTATTTAGTGTCATCCCTGAAAAGCTTTTTTACTACACTCGTTACTGTTGGCTTTGAAAATGTTGATATTCTTTTTCAAAATGTAAATTTTACTATTTTGTTACTTTTTATAAAATGCTAAGAAACATAGTTAAAGTACAAAATTAATTATTTACATTGCATCCAAAGCGAATACATCAGAAGTATGTAAAGCCTTATACGAAGAGGTGTAATAATTTTATAAGTTCAAAACGACCAGATATTTATAAACAGTTGACAATTTTTTTTACACACACACATACATATATAAAACTAGTAAAATTTTATGAAATTACTTTCCACACTTACACTATCACAGAATACAATTTTATAAAGCAAACTTCAAGATTAGTCAAACTTGAAATTCAAATAAGCGGTGTTTTACCGCCAAAACTAATTTTTCCTCCCAACTATAATTTGCTTCCAAAACCGTGGTATTTATTTAAATAATGATAGAACAAGCAACTTTTCTTTCTTGGGTTTTTTACCAGAAAGCATAGAAAAAAAGTAATGATAAAAACTCACTGTTTGCTTTGAATGTTTTGCTTTAACCAAAGTATACAAGTTCATGATTCAGATATAACTTATTTCTTAGGCTTTTGTCAGACAAATCACATGAAATCAAAACTTTTCGCACACTAGTTTTGTCAAAGAATATATGTTTTCACTATTTTGTATGATGTACAATAATAAATGTAATACTAGTTAATATAATAGCTTAATAAATATAACTACAATTGATTACACTTGAATGTTTATTCATCAATACTAGTTTTCCTTCAAGACAAGTATACATGTACTATAGATGAATCTGTTCACCTACCATGGAAGAATTGTATTTAACTTAGCATACTCAAAGCATGGCTATAGGAATGTAACGTATAATTTTATAAATACTGTTTTATACATGAGATTAAATGGTTTCCCCAATAATTCATTGAGATTTCTTACCAAACTTTAAACTTTAAATGAATCAGACTAACCACATATAAGCAAAGTCATCGACACACTTGTTTTAAGAAAGAATATCAACTTTTTAAACTTCACATAATACATAGTGAAGGTATAAGTACTATTTTTATGCAATTTTTCAACTGCACAAGAAAAGACTGAATTTGGCATATGACATTAAAGACATGGCTTCAAAAATACACTATTAAAAACATTAAATTAGACAAAAAAATTCTGTTATAAAATACATCTTAAGACACACTCAATCATATTTTTTACATCAACAACAAAGGCATTTTAAGTAAGGTTATGTGCATGTGTCACCAAATGCAAAAGCTACATAATATTTTATTAGTCATTCTCAATTTTTATATTATTTTAGTCTGCTTATCTTTTAAAGTTTTAATAATTCGAAGCCTGCTGAATAGACACACCAGATAACATCACATTAAGAAGTTTTTCAAGAAAGATGTTTGATTCAAAAACTCTTGCATTTTTGTATACAAATCACTCGTACATATTATAGGTGTATATATATATATATACGTATATATATATATATATATGTAATTTGCGTAGGCACAAGTAAGTGGCGGTGTGTACCGTCCACTGTGAGGGTTGATACACCGCGCATGGTCATAAGGCTGATGCGACCGACCACTCGTGAGAGAGATTCTGGACCACGGTGGTCTTAAATTCGCACACATAAACTGTGGCACTTACAGAAAGCCATAATTGGTGCTCAGTGCAATCCACACATTCATAGAGCCCGTTCGCTACCATTTGTGGTTTCTCCGACTGACCAAATTTTTTTCAGTGCAGCTATTTTAAAAACAAAGCTGATCAATGCTAGTATCATTGAATTAACTACTCAAAGGAGTTCCCTCCCAAGATAAAAATGATCAGATTTTAATGAAACTTGACAAGTATATTATTTAATATCGTACAAAACGACTAGTAAAGTTTCTGACCGATTCAAAACCTGTCAGCTGAGATATGAACATATCTTGTAACACGTGCTCTTATGGGAATTCATGAAATCGTATCGAACCTTATACTGAGCTATTTTTTTACGGTGCTTCTAAAAATCAGATTGTAAAATAATTGAAACATGTTTTTCATTAATTGCTCAAAAACATTTATACATTTTTATAGAACGGTTCAGAACTGTATAAACGATTATTTATTGATACTGTAAAATACTTGAAGCGATAGCAGTCGATATTTTTCTCACTTACGAACATGTGGCAATGTTGCCTTAGGTTGGAATATCTGAAGCCATGATATGTCATAGTAATGAATAAGAACAGGACATAAATATGTTAAGCACGATATTTGAAACTTGAAAACGAGAAAGAACACTGCTTTGGAGGGCGTATAGGAAATACTTATATAAAGTAGTTTTCATAATGATTGAAATACGCTCACATATACATACAGGAAACAATTCGCATGATAAATCGCTACGTTTGGTTTGTTTATCTATACGACAGCTGATGCCCGCCCCAATTGCTTGTCTACTTCACAAGCGCAACAATGCCACACTTCTTACACATAAAAAGTTTGAGTTCTTTATATTTTTTCTAAGATCGGTCTTTCTCTCTCTTGCCGAGCGAACTCCCTTAAAGAAAATGTTCACAGGTTGATTCTTCGAGAACTACAAAATACAAAATAATCTAAAACAACTATAATGTCTAATAAAAGCTCTCAAAAGTAAATATGTAATAGAACCTAAACGACTAAAGGTCAACGCATTACCTAAGACTTTATTGATTAAAGTGCAATTATAATTATTCCGTGTCTCTCGGTCGAGAAATATGGCCCCATAGCATTTACAACTCAACTTTTTGACTGTCGAAGCAAGTTAAATTTTATTTTGAGACGATTCTAACTCTGCAAGTTGATTGTTTGTTGACTTAAATCTAAAATCCTTCCTGATGCACCAACTTTTATTCTGTTAAGTGAGAACCTAATCAGAAAAGTGACTTACTTTTCTACACTTACAGAATCTTATTATTACTGTCTTTTCAGCCCAAGTAGATCAAGGAAACTTATAACCATTGAAATCATGGATATTAAATCTAGCTGGCTAGATTCTTGTGCGATTCGTTTTATCAAAATATTCTAGTAAATAACTTGAAAAAATACTATAACATGTGAGAAAGCTTAGAAACAGCACCAATTTAAACAATTTTTTTTCACGTGTTATTTGGTCCAAAAAGCCATTTTTGGTTTGAAAATATCAAATTGATATTTTATTGCGAAAATGCCTTCCAGTAGATATTTTTGGTCGCTGATCATAAATTTAAAGTATAATAAAAAAAAAAAAAAAAAAAAAAAAAAACGTATAGCACTACACTAAAAAAATTAACAAATGACCATGCTTATTAAGGGACAAACTCAGACTAAGTATAAATAACATAAAAGGCATAGTGCTCTATGCAAAGTATGAGTAAAGAGTGAAAACGGAGCCTCACTGTCTTGCTCCTAAGAGTACACATACATAAAAACTATTGATTGAATAGAAGAGAAAATTAAAATATGCTCCCTTCAGGGCATTCATTATTCACTTCGTGGAAGTAGTCAGTGGGGATAAAAGAAAGCGATCGAAGAGCCCATGGTGAGAAAAAGTGCTTAATTTCAGTTTTGTTGTCACACTGCACTTAGACAACAAAATTTTAAGTTTCTCATTTGCGTTAGTTATTATTGAGTGTATCATAAAGGTATTATTAGCAATTACTTTATTAAAAATAAGTCAAAGTTTCTAGTTTAATAGTTCACTCGAAGTGAATGAAATAATGCGAGTAATATGATCACATAATTCGACGAAACCGTCACCAATGGTCACTCACTTTATGAACACAATACTCGTGTCACTTTGCGAACTAATTTAATTTTTTCTGCTTCGGCACTCCGCAAACAATGTATATTCCTGGCTTTGGAATTGTGTTGATTTCGTTATTATGAATACTAGTGTAACGTTCTCCTAAGTTTTGTATTACTGACCACTGACCGATTATACAGTTGATGTAATTTTTACAGTTTTCACGTTGAGCATCCTTATGTGTTTGTTAACTTGTATTATTTGTTTTGTACTGTGCATTAAGTTCTGAAGTTTTGAAATTACACACTTCTCTAGCACTAATACACTTGCACGAAGCAAATATCAATTAGAGTCTGTGCTTTATCGATTACCTCATTTTAGTTAATTTCAAACATTTCTTAAGTAACAAATTGTTCTTACGTATTCGAGAGGACTCCAAGCTGGTACTTTTAGGAATCTGTGGAGCCTAAATATATTGCCATCCATCGAAAATTCAAAGAGATAAGCTACGTTCGACAATCATCAAAAAGTACTTAAGTATAGATTATATAAAATATAAATTCCGGAAAAAAGGGCATTTAACGGTCTGGCATTGAAACAAGACTTTAAGAATGAAGCTGAAACTAGCAGACAAATTCCAGCAGCGATACCGTAAAATAACATTCTACTTTGGGTACCCTTAAAACTAAAATAGGTACCTCATTATTTTACTAAATTAAAAGGGTACCTGATCTAGTTTTAAAGGAACCCTTATTAAAATTTGTTATTTTATGTTATCGCTGCCGGAATTTGTCTGCTAGTTTCAGCTTCATACTTCAAGAGTAATGAAATGAACGCGAGTCTTCGCATAGTTTTTATGATCAATCAATTTCAAAAATAAACTTACTTGACATTGACGAATTTACAGGTTACACACTACTAGTAATAATAACAGTTGTCAAACTGACTATTTACAAAAACCATAAAAACACCCACGTTCTTTTTATACCGTTAATCCCATTCAAATTTCAAATCATTTAATGTATTACTTTTTGGGGAATGCAACATTTCATATGATACATACTCGAGTACTATTTCACGAATGCAAAATGTAACTTTTCTCTTGTATTGCGGGTCTCGTTGTTTCACATAAAAATAAGTTTTTAATTGACACTTGACGAAAGTGAGGTAATCGGTAAGGTACAAACGTTTTATATTGAACTGAGTATGATAAATGCAAAACTTTTTTTCTGAAACACAGTATATACAAATATCACAAGAAGAGCCACACTTGTACTTTTATTTTAGAAAATAGATTTAATGGCGTAAATAAAATTTGATATAATAATATTTGTTAATTTAAAAAATTATTATACTCTAATAGCATATTGTCAACAGGTTATATTTCTATTGAAGTACAAACTACGTTTCGGTTGTATATTTACAGTTCTTTTTAAATAAAAAGTAAGCAATGGTGTATATTTTTTGAAAAAACTACGTAACAATAGTTGATATATTATTAATGAGTTTGCTCACCATTTCGAAACGCTTTTTGTTGTATCTTGTGTTAAAATGACACTAAAAAAATTTGGATACCAATCTCAATTAAGCTTATTTTAATAAGATCTTTAAGTTTTATACTATAAATTCGGTCAGCAAATGACACGTCACAAATTTGTTTACTGTAAAACGAGTTTTGGATACTTTGAAACGAATTCTTGGCTTATAATGTAAGGAAGACAATACTAACGAAAAAAAAACTTTTACAAAAAAGGTTGTCTAAAGAATTTGAGCCGATTTGTATAATAATTCATTGACTTTGTTAAAGAACTATTAGACATTCATATATACATTTATGTGACCAATTTGGATCATTAAACACATTATACTTAGTTTAAAACATGTTTAATATCAAAGAAGATGATTTTTAAACAGGTATACTTTAGCTTAGACAAAAATAACGGGCACTCGATTGCATTGGTCGTGCCCTAAAAATGATTAACAGAATGTATGGACGATTCAATATACGTGCACAAGTCTATTAAGGGGGCTCCTGCGACTACCGTTAAGGCCCAATACAAAAAAAAATCAAGTTTTGTTTTTTAACCAACATACGTGTCTAAAAATTATAATGCTATTTTTAATAAAATATGAACTGGAAAAACTGATCTTTTTGTACACAGATTTACTTTTTACAAAAAAAAGAACTTTTGTTTTGATCAGTCCAGTGAAGACAGGTACAGCACTTTATCGGTCGGTATTCTCTGTGCGCTTATATCAGGTAGCGCCGCTACAGTGGGACCAAATGGCAAAATTTTTCTTGAAATAAGATAACTTTTGACAGAAAACTCGGATCTTAATGATTTTTTTTTTTTTTTTGAGGGTTTCAAATGGTAGATTCAGGGAAAACTGGTCCAAAGTCGTGACACGGCCCGGGGGGGGGGGCAGGAAAAACCCTAAAAATGTGAGAAAACCATTATTCTTTGACATAAATTTAGAATTTTCATCAAACACTTAATAAAATGGGTTTTTAAGGTTGACTTCAACTTAAAGTTTTTAGTTACGGTCATTCCTATAGATTACAGATGGCGGCAGCAATATGGCGGCCAGGACATGAGGAAAAATGCATGATTTCCTTTATTTCTTTTTATATTTAGGTTTTGTTTGTCACAAACTATTTAAAATAATTATATAACTTGCAATAACCATACGTGAAATAACATTAGGTGTATTTTACTATTTTAAATCCAAAATGGCGGATTATAAAATTAGTATCCCCCTCCCCATATGGGTATCAAATCAAAGGGAATTCTCAGTATAGCACTACGAATACGGTTACCTCGTTCTAAATAAAAAATTGCAGAAAATTTAAAATGGTGGATAAGTCACTTCTCTACAACCGCTATATTGTGGTCATAAAGCAGTAGAGTGCACTTTGTATAGAAGTAATGAATGCGTCAAATATAACATAATGAATTCTCTATTCACTTGCAAAAAGTTAAATATATATTACACTACCATCTTGTATTTAAAATAAGAATGTAATAGGTAGTTGCAACACATCAAGTACAATATTGTTTAAAGGACCTTTCCCAGTTAAAAATGGCAGCTTTCACCGAATTACGGACTTTTTTTCACTCGCTATCCTTACAATATGAGTATTAAATAAAAGGGAATGCTGAGCAAATAATTCTGAGTGGAGTAAAATTGAAAGTGTTGCGCCATATGCAATTAAAAATGGCGGGTAACTTGGGTCGGTGTATAAGCCATATCCCGGAGGCCCCTATGATATGAGTACCAACTAAAGCTAAAGCAAGGAATCTTTAAAAAAAAAAAATAACCTATTATTAAATCCTATCATAAAAGTTTAACGTTAATGCAAAGAATTCAAAATCTTTTTCAAATGTAAAAATATCTCTAGACTTATATTTTCAAACATTTTCCATAGATTTAAAATTGTTTTTAGCCTATTTATGAAGACTATTATAAAAGCAAGAAAATAAGATTTATTATTGAAATGATAGTAATTAATTATTTATTATTCTGCTAGCCTGCCTTCGTCACAATATATTTTTAATACGTTTTATTGAAAGCATTGGATTGGGCAATACATGTATTCAAAACTGAAAAAAACAATTAAGAGAAATACTTTACTACCTCGTTGATCGAAAATACTAATATTATTGTATGCAGAAGTAACTTAGTATTGACTTAATTTCCCATTTCTTCATCAGATGAGTTTAACGTTTCACTTTCTTCTGTCATACTCTGATCAATGTCACTTTGATCTTTATTGTCACTATCTTTATCGGACTGGTCATCCTCGGTTTGTTCATCTACATTATTCAAAGATGTTCCTAAGCATATTCTCTGCGAATCTATACTGGTGTTGATTCTGTAAGAAACACATAATTATACTATTGTAGTGTATGTTTACGATATTCTTTCGAATGTATTTCTTTCTTATACTAATTTAAAAGAGATTTCCTTCTTTTTTTTATTATTATCTATCATTCACAGCCAAATTTTTTTAAAACATAACCATGCAGCTTGCACCGTAATACTAATCAATTTGACTCGCAAAATTCTCATTTCAACTCAAAACTCTTGACATTCTCGTTATCGACTTACAAGTTACGTCTACAGCACACTTGTATGAATATGACTGCCAATCATCATATCACAGGAATTTATTTATCAAAAGTAATATTTCGCTCCAGCAACATCTTATACTTGTATAAAATTTAATAAAAAATTGCTTGTAATTACTAAGGAGGTATGTCAATTAAAAGAGATTGTTACGTTTTAAATAATCAAGTAATATACAATTCATTTAACGCCAAAGCATAAAAGTTTGATAGTTTTGACATAATTGTGTGAGTACAATAAAGATATTTGAAGGGGTTGAAATGTGAAAAAGCCATACTTGAGTATATAAATTATCCATAAGATTTTTATTGGCTAAGTTCTTATTTCTTTACCAATATGAGGTAGATTAATAGAAATTCATTCAGAATTAATATTTTGCAATGATGACTTCCGAAACTACTCAAGTTGAATGTCATTTAAAGTAGTAAAAATGAATTGAATTAACCACTTTTTAATAGAGGAATATCAGATTAAACTATAATCTTTAAAAAATTAGGTATTACTATAAGATTAAGTAACGAATAGTGCATTGGGTTGTGCATTTTTTTTTATTTTTACAACTTCAAAATGAACTTATTCGCTTATTTTGAAACTTATTCGTAATCTGTAAAACTCATTATTATAATACTTATTGTTTTTAGAGAAAGGACTAAAAATAAGTCCCCAGAATAACTGATAATTGAAGTGCAATAAAAATTGAAATTTGCAAACGAGGTTAACCAAAAGGGTACTCACATGATGTATTTATTAGCCTCTTTTGGAAGATCTTTGATTCGATGTTTCCTGCATCTGTCTTCTATATACACAAGTGATATATAAGGATCGCTCATGTACATGGCTCTGTGAAATAAATCAAGAAGACGTTTCTCTCTGTCATTTTGTCTAGAGTGCATGATTATGTTCCTCCGATGTAACCTGTGCCACGATTCTTGACAATCTTTCAAATAGTAGGCTATAGGTAGAGGAAATTCTTCAGCTATTTCGCAACCATGCTGTAACAGTTTGTGAAGGGTTGGACTCATTTCAGCCCATGGATAAATTCTGTAGAATAGTAAGTACGTTTTTCAACAAAACATCACACTTTTTAAAGTCCATGACTTTTTTGGACTTGAAAATTTTAAGAATCGTTGCTATGTTCGTTACTAATTCTGAATTGATTCTTAGAGCTTCAGCAAACTTGACTGGTTCATCAAAACACTTTCTCGCTAAATTACCAGTATTGGTAGTTCCGTGACCTTAAAGTACCTGATCAACCCTTATGCCAAACTCATCCTTTAATTTTTTCTGCACCAGCAGCTTGCGATCTAAAAAATTTTCTGCAACACATTGTAAAAAATTTTGTTTAAACTATCTAGTGTTATACAGTGACCAAATTACAACAGCGCAATAGGAAAGGTAGAAAATTTTCAATGATATTCATACTCTGCCCTGAAGGTAGTACGTGCGATATAGTATTGCGTAGTTTGTTATTGTACAATAAATACAGTATCGTACGCACTTAGGCAGGTACACTGCAGACATTCAGTTCAGCTGAGTATAGATATATTAAACCATTAGTTTTGAATTTTAAATTAAACAACATAATTGAAACTATTTGCAGCAGTTACATACTGTGCAAAATTTTCAATGTTAGTCAGTATAAAACGCAGTATTTCCTCAAAATTTATGACAAAGCTCATTATTTGAGTGACAAAAAGTGTTACATGATGGTTAGTAACACGATTACTGTATACCACATTTTGAACTCGGAATGTTATTATTTTGTACATAAGGCTTATGATAATAATTTTTTGTCGCACAAACATCATTACAGTGAAGTAATGTAGAAGGTGAAGTGCAATCCTTCGAAAAAATTCATTTCACAACTTATTTTCGTATGTACTACCTCGAAAGAAATACTAGTTTATTCAAATACCTAATAAAAACAAATAAAACTGATAAGTGCACGCATGTAGTGAACAACTAACTTTTATTGTTTGCTGTTATCTTCCATGACGGTGGGTTGCAAGCCATTTTGTAGGACAACCGTAAGCAGTTTTCAAAAGCTTTGATCTCGCAGTGCAATAGTCCAAGCCCACATTTCAGAGCTGAGTCGTCAGGCACAAAATCATTTTCGACATTTCCAAATTCATGCATCGAGTGCTTACATATTGGACACCGCACAGAGGCACTGTTTCCCACAATCCCATTAACACATTTCCCGTCGAGCATTGTTAGCAAGACATCAAATTTTACCGTAATATACGTTACCGTACATCGAAGTCTCGTCTAGAAAAATCTCTCGAAGTCTTATCTCGGTCTCGTCTCCATGTCTTGGAAAATTCTCGAGAGTTCCGAGAATCTCGGAGGGCTCAAACTTTTTTCGGAGACCCCTAAACCTCTCAACGGTTTCAAAGATTTTCCGGCACTAGGAGACGAATCCAAGATAAGACGAAACTTTACTCAGTATCGTCTCCCTGGGTCTCCTATCGCCGTCTCGTCTCGTCTTGTCTCGAAGCCTGTGTTGCACAGACCTACTAAATAAATTTAGCAAACGGACTACGTGTTTGTTATCAAGCAATCATCCTTTGAACGAAATGAATACAAGACCAATGAAGCAGTTTGAAATTCACTAAATTGTTAATATCTTCAGGGCTAGAAATCGTTTTGGCAACAGAATTTACATAAATCGTTTTTTTCATACGTAAATAAAAAAAAGAATTACTTGACGGTAAATAAGTGAGTTATAAGTAAAACTATAAAATAGAATATTACGATGAAGCAATTGAATTACAGAACTAAATGTGTTGGAGAAGGTTAATTATATTAAAAGAAATATTTTCAAAATCAACTTTTAATATATCTTATTATGCTGATCGTATAGGATATTTCCCTTGCTATGTATTGGAGTTTCTTGAGCATTCAAATATAGATTTTCAATTTAATATTATACTGTTATTTGCTTCACGAGGCCTGTATAATACAGCCATTAGATTCAACAATAGCTGCAAACATTAATGATTAAGCATGCCAGCAATTTCATCAAGAGTTAGTAAAAATGCCGATAAGTTTAAAGTAGTTTTTTTATTTATGTTCCATATAAGTCCTGTAAAGTAGGGTAGTTAATCTACTCAAATTGCTTGTTTGGAAAATTAGTGCGTCGTTAGTGTGAATGCTTAATTATAAAATGATTGTTGATAATAAATGTAGTCGATTTAACCTGTTACCAGAGTTAATGTAAAAATAAATGATTACTGATAATGCGGGTATACAATATTGTATTATTAATGTTTTAGTAAAAGTAAGATAAGTGTTAGCCAATACTCTTACCGTTAGATACACAGCTCAGTTACAGTATGTTTATGGTTGTACACAAAAGTGAAAGGTCACTATTTTCATTTTCATTCTCAAGGTTTTTACATTTTTGTTGAGCGTTCATGTGCCCTGATGAGCTGTCGAACCACCAAACTCGAAGCACCAAACTATTCAAATGATTAGTATCCCAATCCAAAGAAACAGCATTACATAGTCTTTCTTTAGTTTTGTTAAGTAGGCTTTGTAATGATGAGTAGTTGTTGCAACACTTTGGCCCGTCACAACAAACCCCCACCACCTACGTAGGAGCTTTCCATCATGAGCAAAGACGAGGCATGTGGGGTGAGGCACATGACCCCACCACGGTTAGGGCCCCTCCCAACTTTAAGCGTGGAGAGAGCGCTCCCCCACTTTTGAGTTACTAGATAGGTTAAAAATTCTCCCTCTCGTTCAGTATGGGTGTTCTTTTTATAATAATAATAGGTTCCTCCAATATAAAGGATCCAACATATTTTTTTATTTTTTTCATGACATCAAAGTAAAATGTGATTTATAAGGATGTGGTGTGAATTGTAGGTAAGTAACAATAAAGGTACATACGTTTATTAATTTATTTTAGAATTCAAAGCCTCTACAAGTGCCATTGTATGAAATGACGCAATATTGTATATAAAATCGCATACACATTCTTTTGTTAAATATTCGCATTTCGTCGTATCTATAGACACGACTTTTTCATACACACTCTCTAAATCTGAATCATTCATATCTTTTACAATTTTCTTCACAATATCGGATCTATAATAATCGATTTGCGCTTCATACATATCACTACCTTTTTCTGAATTATAATCTACAAACTTCTGCACAACAGTAGGCATCAAATCCGACAAATCACTTACTATACACGTAAATTGCAATGAATACATTTGACAATAAATTCGCTTTAATGATCAAAGGTCACCTTTTTTAGAACTAAACTACGACGATATTGCTTCGCGACACTACCGCTCACAACTTGTTTTCGTCCTTCTTCAAGCTCAATAGCCTTGTCGTTGTAACTTACAGTAAACTTTAGAGACCAGTTGGACCCATAAATTTTGATGTCCTGCAAGTTGCTGTCGTCCGTGGTAAAATACTTCTCAATGTCTGTAAACGCCAATTTGAATTCGTTCCAATCCGAAATTTTGAAAGGAATCACTTCGAAATCTGTGCCTAATAGACAAACTACAGGTTCCTAATTGTTGTCAAGTAATTTCTTATATTCCAGACCAACTATGACTTTTTTGCCAAATGATTTATTCAAGCCATAAAGCTTGCAATAAATCTGCGGATGTGACTGTTGATACTGTTTTGCGCTTGAGAGATCGATTGCTACCGACGACCCAACCCTCTTTTTCTGGAACTCCATTTTTCTGTTTAATTGTACTGACGATATGACGACCTGGCAGAGACTAACGACTAATCCGACTTTTTATACTAGTTGTAGCTCGAAAGAGACAGTGTGAAATACGTTTGGAGGTGGTAAGTCACGTTTCAGCATGAAAAATTGCGTCGACAACACATTCAGGATAACGTTAAATACAGCAAGTATGATCGTGTATCGCGCGCGGATAAAAAAACGCTGCGTGTGAAATTTTTTACAAACTAGAAAACATTCAGAGGTAGGATCGCAAAACGCTGACATTGTTTATTTTTGGAATTCATAATAATGTACATGATACACTTATGTCAAAGACATTTTACTGCAACTTTTTTGTAAACATTTTACCAGACAACCGCTACCGACCGACACCGAGCTTCTCAAATTTTTACTGCTACATCTCAATGACATTAAACGTCTGGTGATTTCGTCATGCTTTTTTAAATCAGTAGAAAAATTGTTGAGAAGTTTTTTAAAACCTAAGCTGTTGCTCATGTAAAACAAAGACATCAAACAAAACTGATCACATACGTTTGAAGATATGCTTTGTAACTGTTTGACATTCCAACGCAGTTTCTTACAATTTTTACGAAATCGATTAATGTGCTGCGGTACACAAGGTTGAATACCATAGCTATCGAAATATAAACCATTGGAATGTGCATCAACGTATATAGCAACCCAATGCATACCTGGTTTTGTGTGATCGTCAGTTTTAATGACGAGTGCTGTCGGTTTCGTCCACACCCGTGGGATCTGATCGGCTGGGAACACACCGGTGGTATGCGTTGTGATTTGCAACAGAATCTGCAGTATCTGTACGCTGTCCATTACGTTCACAGAGCCTGGATTTCAGTTTATGAGCGTTATTTAAGGCACACCGATATTTTTGATGATTTGGTTTTAATGCGTGATGCATACAATTCACAACTGATGATAAATCTTTTAAAGGCGGACAGCCAATATCGTATTCTAAATTTACTACTTGAAAAAGAGCTATTTTATGTAAATCGTACCACTTTTTGCAACCTCTGACGTAAATTTTTCTCGTACTTCTTCCAATATCATTCAAAATTTTGAAAATTGCTTATAAAGGTACTTCACCCTCAAAGAAATCAAGGCCATGATAATGTCGGGACAACCAAATATTTTGTCGTTGCGCCTCCTTACTCAATTTTTGCAAACGACAAGGAGGTGTCACCACCCAATGTGCGGAAAAGTCATTGTTCAAAGCAACGATAGCAACTTCTTTCCGCACCATTACGTCTTTCTTTATGATTGAGCGTACCAGCAGCAACTTACCCGAGAGACGATTGGCGTGTCCGAGTAGTGAGTGTGAGTATAATATATGTAGTGAGTGGTGCCATCTAACCGCTAAAGTCGACCATGATTTGACGTGACGCATCGATTTCGAGAATATTCTCGTACTCGGCATACACTATACAATTAACAGTAAAAGTTAAAGTGTCGGCAAATCGAACGTCCAATCTAACACTGCCGTGTTTAATTAGGTTCCAATAAGAACATTCAATGGTCGATAAATCCGGTGTTCAATCGACAGCAAAGAGACAGTAACCATTGGGATAAGATTCGCGATCAATGTGGTTTCCTTCATTGAGAAAGTGAATGCCCGTGCCCGAAAACAAGGTATGATAAGCATCAACGTATAAATTATTCGTTTTAAAGTCTGGCTGTAATGGTTTGGAAGGAACTTGAACACCGTCAATGTACAAACAAAGATAATTTATATTGAAATGATGAAAATTAAACGGATTCATAGTACGATCGCCATTATAAGCTTGATTTTTTACGAAACCGACGATTGTCCGCTTAGGTAACTGACCCAAAATAATATTATCTAAAGTTTCACCATGAATACCACTATGCATCGTCACAGCTTTTACTTCAACACGCGTGAGCGGATATTTTGCTGTACTCTTTGACAGAGCTTTGGTATTAGCTAATAAAACAGATGGGCTTATTTTAACGCGTCTCACTAAAAGATTTGCTTCTTCAATACGAACGGAAACCAAGTTTGAAGTGTCTATGAGACAAAATGCATCGCGAGATCTTACTAATCGCATTCTCACCTCGACGCCATAGATGAGTAATTTTTCCTGATTGCATACATCGCAATGAAGATGACCAATCAGATCAATCGATTTCTTTGCTGGTAGTAGTGTACGTCGCTTGACAAGGCTCACGTTGGCATCTAACACATCGTCCATCTTTGTCGCCGTATCGTCGCACCATAATGCACTCGTTAAATGGGATGATTTTGCCGCAGGACCGTAATTCAATAAAGTTTCCAAATACGCTCTGTAAGCGTACGCGTTGTTAGGAGGCGATACAGGTTTCTGATTGAAAAACACATCGACTTGATTGAACAACGAATGCATAAAATTATCGATTGGTCCCGTCTTTGAGATTTTAGATTCTACGTCAGTATTTAATTCTTCATCTTCATTGACGGCCAACTTGACACGAAGACTGAGCATCGTGTGCGCGAGATCGATGTATTCATCACCATTACCTGGTACGACAAATTCGATCGGTGAATCATCCGTGAGCGATGATATCGGCTTGTATTGAATCCAGTGCAATCCCTCGATAGTTGTTTGAGTTGGCGGAGTATTAAACAAAAGAAGCTCAGACTTTAAGTACTCGCATGAGTGACTGTGTAAAAAAGCCATTTAAAAAAAAATTTAACTTTCAAAAATATCTCTTGCAGTTCTCTGTTCCTTCCTCTTTTTTCTTTTTATTGTTCTCTTCTTCTTTTTATCTTGCTTACACGCTTTCTTAGTTTTTTTCTTTTCACTCTTACGCCGACCACGCCTTGACTGCACAGTTCTACGAAGCAATTGCAACTGAAATGGTTCGTCGCGCCGTCCGAGTTTATATCCCGATCCTTCCATCAGCTTGTCCAATTTTTCCTCGGCTTTTCTCTTCAGCGCATTACCAGACTCCATCACACGAGTGCGGAATGTCTCTTTGAAAGGTATATTTTTAGCGGTGACGTCAGAGATAATGTTCATACCTGCACAAACAGCTTCTTTGCCAACCGCTTTGGCACCTCGTTTAATGAGTGCTAAAACTCATCGAAATACTCCAGCAAGAAACGATCCGATACCTCCGTGTCCTCGTTGATAGGGGGTCCCAACGTAAATGCGTCCAACACCTCCTCCACTGTTTCCATAAATTGTGGTCAGACTTCCACGACCACCACTTTGTGCAATAAAGTAGTCCTCGTAAGGATCCATAATTTTTAATCGATTCGTTTAAAGTGAAGCGTTACCATCAGTGTCCCAAAGTCGAATGGTATGGGGTCACTGGTCGGATCCCTTATATGAATTTCGATGCTGTTAAAGGAGTTCAACAATAATGGTATATACATAGGTGGTGAGAAAATTTTATTTTTAACACAACCGTACGCGTAACCTTGAAGATCCAACGACACAGTCCGCACCAAACGCGATTGAACGTCTCCTACAATGTATGGTTCACAGAGGTCGCTGTAAATTATGAGCATTGACGGTAAAGCATTGGCGAAATTTGCTGGATGAATGGATCGAATTTCATTATTTTCCAAAAAAAGACTCGTTGCACTTTCAAAGCCCAAGATCTTACGTAATTTTTCGGACAATATTAAATAGTGAAACATGTATTCACTACGCGCTGTTTCGGAACAGACTAACTTAGCCACTATGTAACCACCCATTTCCAAACTGAAAACCACGTGATCTTGTGTGGTATTGAAACTATTGATTTCTTGTATCCTTATTTCGATATTTGTGTATAGACCGGGTCGTATGTAATTATCTACATGAATTACAGGACTTTCTGTGTGTACATTATTGTGTAGTCGTGGTATATATTGTAGGGCAATTTTTTTTTCGTTATTTTTTATCGCATGTTGAAACGTCAATGGTAATTGAATTTCTGTTATACCAATACTCCATTGACCTTGCAAAATAATTTGCTAAGGTAATCTTGTCACGTAGTGCGTAGTAGTATTATCAGGATAATACTGCATGCTACTGTTGCTAGGCAACACAACGTGAAAGTCGTCCTTCATTTTATATCTTTAAAATAATTACCCTCCACCCAGGAATTAAATTTTCCAGGATTTCCCTTTTAGCTGACAAAATATTCTTGAGAAAATCTTTTACCTCGACTTTTCAATATCTTGTCAACCTCGAAAAAGCTCTCGCTCAATTCCTTTTGTACTCTGCTTAACTCTTCCTCGTAAAAGAAACCGTCAATGCATTCGTCAGCCAAATCTCTGAGAAAATAAACTGGAGGTTGTCGCGTGCAAGAGATACGTACAATTCTAAACAACTCTTAAGTCCAACCGCTTTCGTAACCTTTGGCAAAGACACTTCTCGTCCTACTGATACGAACTAAATCTCCAACGTTGTACTTAGGATTTTTATAAATATTCCTATCATATCGTTGCCTTATGTTTTCTCGTGCTCGTGCAACATTGTGGAAAGTCACGTCAGCTGGCGCCATCTTTGTTGACGAATGCTTCGTGCGGTTGTATGACTCTATTATACTTGGAAGAATGTCTACGAAGCGTCGATTGTTTGCGGGTGTAAAGTATCGCCACATTCTTTCTTCAATAGTTCTTATAAAACGTTCGGCTATTGCAGCCTTTGTCTGTGGGCTACGTGCTACCCTGTATTTAATTTTATTTTCTCGTAAAACGGATTGCATTTCACGACCTACAAATTCTTTACCTTTATCCGTTTGGAGACACATAGGTGTACGATCGTCGCTTCTTGATAAAATACTTTAAAATGCTTTGGCGACGTTTTTCGATGTTTTATCCTTGATAGGTACCGCCCAAGCGTATTTGCTGACGACATCGATGACAACGAGAACATAAGAGTAACCATCATTGTAAGTTTTTAAGGTTCTCAAGTCCATTAAATCAGCTTCCCACACGTCGTCAAAGTTACGCACGTTATAGCTTCTTCTGGGAAAGCGATTTCTTATAGGCCTATGTAAATAATAGGTATCTTGACTCTCTAGCCAACTAATAACGTTCGATAGCAAAAATTTATTTTTCACAGCACTTACAAGCTTGTTACCACCAGCGTATGCAGTTGGTCGCGCCACTTCGTAGTAAAGTTTTTACAAAGGCTTATGCATTATTCTTTTTTTTCTTCTTTTTAGACTTAGGGTCAATGGCTCTCTTGATGCGCGAAAAAAAACTTCTCAAATGTAATCTTGTTACACATGCAGCATGCTGTCAATAAAGCGACTGTTTGCTCATCCGGCGGTGCTTCTCCGGCAAGCATACGCGAAGAAGCAAGTTCAGCCAACGCCCGATTGGCTTTTACACGTTGGCCCTCCTTCTCCGTAGCGTAGGCAAGATCGGGCTGACGACATGCTTCGTCCAAGAGATTTATACCCACATCACCGTGCTCAATGCGCTTCGATAGCTTCGTTCCAGGACCGCAAAATTTGTATCCAGGTACATACATCTCAAAGAGTAGCCAGTGAATTAAAGCGAAAAGAGAACTATTTTTTTCCTCCTCCTCGAGTTTTACATCTGTTTCTTCGCCATGGTCACTTTTCCGCTCAATCGACGCCATGTTTATACTTGAATCAACGAAGGCACAACTTTTTAAAATTTTTTTCTATTGTTCGGTGACGTCGTTGATTCAGCACCACTTTCATCAAGAAAACTTCCACTATTCGAGGTAGATTTTGGACTTTTATTTAGCGATTTTGATTTATCGTCGTCGTCGTCGTCGTCGTCGTCATCGTCGTCGATCAGTAATTTTAATACTTGAGCGTTTCCGACACACTCTTGCGGAATGTTTGCCATACGAAGTGCCACTGCAAACTGATCACGGCCCACTGGTGTGCGTTTTTTTCTGTTCCTCAAGGCATCATTCACCAGATCGACAATGTTCGACTGTGGTATGCGAACGCCACCTATGATGACGGTATGTTCATAGGTCCACTCAGAGTTACCAGTAGCGCGCAATCGTCGTATGATAAGTGTAGTTTTTTGACGAAACTTTTTTGGTACGCTTTCGATAACCTCGGTATCCTGCTTTTCCTCTTTACGTTTCTCTTCGTCCTCGTTGACGTCGTCGTCAGAGGGATCGTTATCTTGCGATACCCTGGTGTTCTCCGTGATCGTGTCAGCATGTCGTTTTCTTTCGCTGTTCAATACCCTAAGGTGCAAATATTGTTGTAAAATTTGTTGGTATTTCTTCCATTTTTCTCGCTCATCGGTATACGGTAAATTCAAGATGTCGTTCATTTCTGCGTCGAGCCGACTCATTGTTGTACCCGGCGTTTGCACAGACTTCAGACCATCCTTGAGGAATGCGCTTCGCAATCGATCCATGCTTTCTTGAGACAGAAGAATCATTTTTTTACGTGTTCCATATTTGTTACAGCATCGACAACACCGTTCCGAGGAGCGGACCCAACAAAGCAGGTAAGAAACTCCCTCCCTGTTGTACGATGATTTTTTTCTTTGACGACGGATGAATTTTTTGCGTTCGCGAGCTTTCTGAGAACGCTGGCGTGTCTACGCAAGCGTTTTTTGTGCGCCACAGTTAGTGAAATGTTTCTTTCGAGAATGTTTAATGCACACTCGCAAATGTGCTTGATTAGCGTCTTATCTGCTTTGCGCAACAGAGCTCTCTGTTGTTCGGAGATGATGAAGAGCTCTCAAAATGGCGACGTGCTTTTGACCATACGGGGAACATGACTTTGGTGCCATTACAACGATACGATTGGAACATGGTTCGCCGTGTCGCTTCCTTTCATCTGTTTTTTAGCCACGTATACGTACAGATACTCGTCATCCGGAAAAATACAAGTTCGAAATCGACAATTGTTCGGTGTATTTTGTTTGAGGTCCAAGAAAAGTTAAACAAATGGCCGGAAAGTAGCGTCCCAATAAGCTTGTTGCAAGAACCGAGGATTTTTTGGACACACTTGCCTCGAAAGATGTTGTATTTGAGCGCGATCTCGTAAATTTCTAAAGATGACAATTTATTGCGAGTTTAGCGATATATCGCGTTGACCCTTACCTTGATGAAATATATTTTGCGTGATAAAAATTACGCTCAAATTTTTATGATGACTACCTTTAGTAAATAAGTCGACGATACCACTACTACCGCTACTACCGCGCATCAAATCGTCAATAATAATCAGTTTTGATCTATGATCGCCCACCCAATTGCTGTTTTGTGGTAATCCCTCGTGAAGCTCAATATTACTCCCGAGATCGCGGTAACCAGACTGCCACTCACCGTAACAAAAAATGACCCGTTCGAATCGAATATCACTCGTACGGACAATGTGTCGCTAAAAACCGTCTGACAAACACAGTTTTACCGCAATCTGTGGGTCCACTCAGTGTACACGTCCACGGGTGTTGCCATCGCGCATCCATACCGCCCAACTAAACTCTGTCGAAAAGCTGATTGACTGCGGCGGGGGCCTCCGCGGACCGCTCGCGAAACCGCGAGCACTTTTGGAAGGCTAGCGCGACCAATCAGCTCATTTCGTCGGTTCAACAGCGAATCGAGCTCTTTTCGCCGCCGCCGCGCCCCACCATCGCTCATAGATGGTGACCAATCGGCTTGTAACGTCGCGGCGGTTGGAGCACCTATTGCGCATGATCAAGACTACCTTGTTACAAAGTTTCCTCCTTATTCGTGCCAGTTTTGAGATTAAAGTCGCACGAGTAACTGACATCGAGATAATTTATTTTTCAAGGTTAAAAATTCGTGGTAAAGAATGTGCTGATGTCACTGTTTTCGAAATATGTATCAAGTTTCATCAAACATTCGTCGCAATGGTTTCAAGAATGCGCTGATGCGAGTATAAAGCGATCAAATACATTTTTCGGCACGTAAGGATTATTTTTGTATTCGTGGTTTAAGTTTCGTGGTGAAGAATGTGCTGATGTCATCTTTTTTGAAATATGTATCGTATTTCATTAAACATTTGACGCAACACCGATACGAGTATCAGGTAATCAATTACATTTTTATCTAGTATAAATGAGTAATGTGTTGCTCCTGAAAGGACTGGTTTTTGCAATTGGATTAACTATCTTTCATGACTCTGTATCCATTTTTTTCGGATTCAGAAAATTATTTTGGGAAACGTATTTTTTATTTTTTTTTTTTACATGATTTTTCTACAAGCGGTTTTCGACAATCATCATCATCGTTCCTAGAGTTCGTGGATGTAGCGTTTGCTTTGCTATGCTTCGAGCCGATCTTGTCGTTTACTTGTTGATGCATCGGTTGTAAAAAGGGAAATGAACAAACCAACGGCTTTGTCGTCCCTCGACCGAGTGAGTGTTTTCCCCTACTCTGATATGTTATATCCCTTCTCCTGTGACATCACGTTGGTAACCATACGGATAACTCGTGGTCATGCTGTCAAAATATCTTTTACTGTAGACTGGTTGACATGTTTTTATTTCCGGTTGAGTCACTACATCGTGAAAAATTGTACGACGAATGGAAAAATTCGACAATTTCATCTCCGTAATATTAGTCATAACAAGCTCACGAATCGTGTCAAAATTTATCTTTTGACTATTGCTGTAATTTAATTTGATACCTTTCACTTTGCAAACATAATCTTCACTACCATCAGGTTTTTTAATCTTATATGCCTAAAACTTTGGCCCGCCGGATAATAACGAAGAAATGTATGCGCCAACTCCTTTATCGGTCGATTCGTCAGTGAGGCTGCCTAGTGTCGTGCCAATGGGTAAATCGTCCAGTCCTTCTCGGAAACATAAAAAACGAAATCTGTGTCGTAATAGAGAGCACGTTTTCCTAGAAAATGCAGATACTCGAAAAGCTCTAAGCGTGCTTGTGCCGTCACAAAAGCGGCAACCACAACGTTACTTAATGGTAATGACGTCCAGGCCTCAGTCTTATAATTCCAGTTAACGTACAATGTATCATAGTTGACGGGTAAAACACCATCAACATCGGTTTCTGCACTCGTAAGTAATTCCATTTATCTTTCTGGCACCGTCACCACCTCAGTTTTTGTCAAATTTTCACGTTGACCAAATTTACCCCACAAAGAATTGAGTAACAATTTTGCAACGGATCTTAAGCCAAAATTGAGGCTTATCTCATTTTTGTCGAGATTTATTCCTTCAGTTCTACGGATTTCGTCGATATTGAATTTCCTTTTGCTCATTAGATATGCAGGTAGGTGGGTAACCCGAAGCTAGTGTTTTTTGTTTAAAAAACTCGTTAATATAATGTGCAAATAATTCTCCTTTGTCCGTTTCTTGATTATACTGTTTAACCTGATGTTGATATATTTCATTAACATTTTTAACGATATAACCTACAAAAACAGCCACCTTGACTTCTTCGGATACCCACGTACCTCTTAGAATGCGATCTCTTTCATCGTCGTGGGTACAGTGCTCTTGAAGCATATTCTCACAACACGTACGGCACAAAGGAAAAGTAAGCTTATCGTGTATTTTCACCGGTAATACAGGATGATACAACTTTCTAGGTGGTAGCACATCACACATAATTACTCCATTCACTTGGAAAATATCATTATTGTCACCTATTATTTTTTTACACTCCCTTCGTTAGAGTATAACGTTGGATGACCAACGGGGAATATACCTTGTTTACAAATATATAGATACAAAGAGCATACATCAACGTATTTAATTTTTTCTCCATCCTGACAATCGTACATTTTTACAGTGTTTCCTGTTCAACCACCGAAAAATGCATCACGTGGATTCAATGGTTTTCTAATGGTCTTCTCGAATAAAATTTGAAAGTTCTTCGTTTTCACGTATTTCTCGGTTAAAGTCGCATTCCCATTTTTCTATCAACTCATAATTTGACATTCTTATCTTTTCGTTAATCGTGCAAGTTTTCTCATATCTGACATCCATTGTATATCCGGTCGTCAAAATGGTATCTCGGTTTATTCGGTAACACCGTGGGCAGCCGTGGCAAAAGCAACCTTGGAATTGTAATACGATTCCACGATGATCATGCATACCATTTAGAGGAGTACAGTATCCATCGACGAGGATACCTTCTGGTAAGCGTCTCCCTTGGCAGTGTCTAACGTGTTAAATAAATCGCTGGAGAACGTGTTTTTTCATCCAATAAAGCCATTTTAAAGCTATTTCAGATTTATTGCTAGCCATTCTGTAACCTTTTTGTGGTATTATACCAATTTATTTTTTTTTCAGAAATTTTTTTCAATATACACGCATGCTAGTCGAAGCGATCGTTATGCATTCCCCAAAAGGATCCACCTCGAATTTTTCAAAAGTTTTTCGAAAAGCTAAGCAAGCTAATCTTAAAATTTTCACGTCTTGCCTATAGTATTTTATAATTTCACTCTTATAGTCAAATATATAATTCTTTTCTACTTGTTAATTGTACCATTTTAAAAACTGATCTTGATCTTTCGTGTGCATGCTATCGGGTGAATATACCGAGGAGCTACCCACGTGATTTAAGCGATTTAAATCACTGTTCCGATGCTTTAAATCACAGTTAAATCTTTATATCATCTTTAAATCACGATGAACAAAAAAATTTTTTTAAACATACTTAAATGACGTAGATACTCTAAATGTATATAATTTTAAAGATAAAGGTAACCACAGTCCGTAATTCAAGGCTAATTCAGTCATTATTGGAAATTAACGTTACGTAGAGCACACAGTTGTGTTAGCATGCGATGTACACGTATGAAGAGCTTTTTATTTTAAAATAATGATTCATTTCAAGTAATACTATAGTTTTAAGTTGCACATTTGCTTGATTTAAAGGTTATTTACCGATAAAACCGGGATTTTAATTTAATTAAAGTTAATGTAAATCACGCCCAACTTGGATATTTTTTTCCAAAAAACAAACTGTGTACAGTAGGTATGGCCTTTTTCCACCATAATAAGCTGTTAATACTTACACAAGTCAACAAATAGTGTGCCCAAAATAACGAGATTGTTTCAAACCACAATTATTTTCAACAAAAATTAATCTTTTAAAGTTATATGTGCCCTAAATTCAAGGGCCATATTTCAACACACCTTAAACTTATGCATTTCTGTACTTCAACATTTATGCAAATAAAATTGTTTCTCTACTTGCTGATAATATTACTACATGTTTATCAGATTTGCATGATTTAAGAGTAGTTAATGCGATTTCATGACATTTAAGCTTAATTTACATTTAAAATCATGGCCAACATTTCTGACTTCATTTTCAAATAAAAAGAATAGTAAGTCATACTTTTTTCTAACATAAGTAAAATTCAAAGGATATACTAAACAAAAAATTTAACACATTATGTTAGAGGATTGCACATTCAAAATGGAAAATAATTTCCACCTACGTTACAGTTGACAATTTTTTTTTGAATTTGCGTCGTTTAAATGGTTTTAAATGCTATGTAAGTGTAATTCATTGCGATTTATTGCGCTTTAAATGTGACTTAAGATTTAAATGAATGACCAACTTTTTTTACTTTCATTTCAAACAAAAACAATGGTAATTCATGCTTCTTTCTAGCAGTAGCACGGTTCAAGGGACATACTGAAAAAATAAATTAAATACATGACATCAAAGAATTAAAAATAAAAAAATTATTTTCTTTTGCGTAAATGATACTTGGCGAATTTATTTTTTCATTTGTGCTATTTACATGGTTTTAATGCGATTAAAGTGTGATTAAATGCGATAAAATACGATTTAAGAGTAATTTGAATTTTAAATCATGCCCAACCTTTCTTGACTTCCTTATCAACTAAAAACGATGGTTAGTCACGTTACTTTCTAATTTCAATAAGTTTCCAGGGACATATTACAAAATAAATACAGTACAGCATACCAAAGGATTTAACAATGGAATGAAAGAAGAAAAATTATTTCGACTTGCATCACACTTGACAAAATTTTTTTTGATTTGTGTGATTTAAATGGTTTTAATGCGATTTAAGTGTGATTTAATGCAAAAAATGCGATTTAAGAGTGATTAAAATTTTAAATCATGCCTAACCTTTCTTGACTTACTTATTATCTAAAAAACGATAGTCAGTCATGTTTCTTATTCTCCATAATGAGTGTTGAGGGACATTTTCAAAAATAAATTAAGTACAGCATACCAAAGGATTTAACAGTGGAATAAAATAAAAAAAATTATTTCAACTTGCATCACACTTGACAAATTTTTTTTTGATTTGTGTGATTTAAATGGTTTTAATGCGATTTAAGTGTGATTTAATGCGAAAAAATGCGATTTAAGAGTGATTTGAATTTTAAATCATGCCTAACCTTTCTTGACTTACTTATTATCTAAAAACCATTAGTCAGTCATGTTTCTTATTCTCCATAATAAGTGTTGAGGTACATATTCAAAGATAAATTAAGTACAGCATACCAAAGGATTTAACAGTGGAATAAAAAAAAAAAAATTATTTCGACTTGCATCAGACTTGACAAAATTTTTTTTGATTTGTGTGATTTAAATGGTTTTAATGCGATTTAAGTGTGATTTAATGCAAAAAAATGTGATTTAAGAGTGATTTAAATTTTAAATCATGCCTAACCTTTCTTGACTTACGTATTATCTAAAAAACGATAGTCAGTCATGTTTCTTATTCTCCATAATAAGTGTTGAGGAACATATTCAAAAATAAATTAAGTACAGCACACCAAAGGATTTAACAGTGGAATGAAAGAAAAAAAATTATATCGACTTGCATCACACTTGACAAAATTTTTTTTGATTTGTGTGATTTAAATGGTTTTAATGCGATTTAAGTGTGATTTAATGCAAAAAAATGTGATTTAAGAGTGATTTAAATTTTAAATCATGCCTAACCTTTCTTGACTTACTTCTTATCTAAAAAACGATAGTCAGTCATGTTTCTCATTCTCCATAATAAGTGTTGAGGGACATATTCAAAAATAAATAAAGTACAGCACACCAAAGGATTTAACAATGGATTGAAAGAAAAAACATTATTTCGACTTGCATCGCACTTGACAAAATTTTTTTTGATTTGTGTGATTTAAATGGTTTTAATGCGATTTAAATGTGATTTAATGAGAAAAAATGCGATTTAAGAGTGATTAAAATTTTAAATCATGCCTAACCTTTCTTGTCTTACTTATTATCTAAAAAACGATAGTCAGTCATGTTTCTTATTCTCCATAATAAGTGTTGAGGGACATATTCAAAAATAAATTAAGTACAGCATACCAAAGGATTTAACAGTGGAATAAAAGAAAAAAAATTATTTTGACTTGCATCACACTTGACAAAATTTTTTTTGATTTGTGTGATTTAAATGGTTTTAATGCGATTTAAGTGTGATTTAATGTGAAAAAATGCGATTTAAGAGTGATTAAAATTTTTAATTCATGCCTAACCTTTCTTGACTTATTTATTATCTAAAAAACGATAGTCAGTCATGTTTCTTATTCTTTATAATAAGTGTTGAGGGACATATTTAATAATAAAATAAGTACAGCATATCAAAGGATTTAACAGTGGAACAAAAGAAAAAAAATTATTTCAACTTGCATCACACTTGACAAAATTTTTTTTGATTTGTGTGATTTAAATGGTCTTAATGCGATTTAAGTGTGATTTAATGCGAAAAAATGCGATTTAAGAGTGATTAAAATTTTAAATCATGCCTAACCTTTCTTGACTTACTTATTATCTAAAAAACGATAGTCAGTCATGTTTTTTATTCTCCATAATAAGTGTTGAGGGACATATTTAAAAATAAATTAAGTACAGCATACCAAAGGATTCAACAGTGGAATGAAAGAAAAAAAATTATTTCGACTTGCATCAGACTTACAAAATTTTTTTTGATTTGTGTGATTTAAATGGTTTTAATGCGATTTAAGTGTGATTTAATGCGATAAAATGTGATTTAAGAGTGATTTAAATGATTTAAAATTCAATGCGATTCAAGTGTAATAAAAATTGTAAATCATACCCGAGTTTTTTAACTTTTTTTTTTAAATTTAAAACAATGGTAAGGCATTTTTTTTTTTCTCTATAGATTTGTTTAAGCCCCTTTTGGTTCGGTTCGGTTCTCTTAACAAAATATACCTACATATAGGGAACCAAACAGAACTGGTTCCGTATATATAGGTATATTTTGTTAAGAGAACCGAACCGAACCAAAAGGGGCTTGAACAAACCTTATAATAACAAATTATAGAGAGAAATAACAATTGACAAATTAATCAAAAACAAAAGTAGATCCTTTGTCCAAGCAGACTTATGCAACGTCGTATTTATTATTTGAAAAAAAGATACTGTTGTGTTTGACAACAAAATAATTGTTTTAATAATTACATACAATTTTTTTAAAATTAAGTAACAATTTATTGAAATTTTAGTTACAGTATCTAAAATTATTTAAAAGATTTCTAATAGTGTGTTAATTAAAATATTTTAAATACATTAAACAAAATATAAGAAATCTTAATACTTTGTTTCTAATATAATATTTAAAATGAAATGTTTTAAATACAAAAAACTAGAAATACAACTTTATTTTTTATTTTTTATTTTAAACACTTAAATTGCATTTCAAATATTGTGTTTCATATGTATGACCAAATACAAATGTATTTGATAAAGTATTCAAAATAATTTAGTCAAATATAAAATAATTTTTTAACGTGATTGAACTTAAAATATAATTATGTAAAATAAAGCGCATTTCTATAAAATTTACAATCACTTGTTGATAACTGACAAACGAGTGTAAAAAAAGTGTTGCAAACTCTGCGGACATGCAGACGGAGGCTTACAGCAGGCCCAGCGGGTCGGTTTGTGAACGGTTCGTAAAAGGTAAACGGTTAGAATCGATAGGTATACTTCATCAATTAAAACATTTCCTAAGTGACTAACCTATTTTTTTTTGAAGATCTTAAATAAGATCTTAAATTTAAAATCTATTTCATTTTATTTTCTATTAACCGTAACGCTTGTACATACTACATACATGATTGGAATCATAGTTTGGAACTAGGGAGAAGAATAAAACTAGGAATAAAAATTGGAAAGGGTGTAGAGGAATACCACTACGCATTCGTCAGGAAAGTATCCTGTGGGTGAAAAAATAAATTTAAATTTTAAATCGCAATTTTTTTTTTTTTTTATTTACAAACGAGCTATAGTGTTTTGTAATAAACAAATGTAAGCTCACAATGATTTTAGCTGGAAAATATATCTTACTCTTACTGGTTGCTACGTAAAAACGAGTCAGAAGTTAAAGTAAGCTACAACTTATGTCACCATATAATTAGGTTATATTTTTTAGTGTGTAAAAATTATACAAATAAAATGTAATTTACTGTATTGTACAATTTAATTATTATTTAAGTGTTCATTGTACACGGCATACGTTAAGTTACTTTTAACTTCGATATATCACCGATGGACTTGCGATTTAAGTGAAATTAAAATAAGATTGTAAAAAAGTGCAAAAAATAAAGTTAATTTTTTCTTTTACGAAAACAGTTTATTCGCGGTTACCTGCGATTTATCGCCGATATAAAAGCGATTTAAATGCGATTTAAATATATGGTCGAACTAAAATTTACAAGCTATATTTGCCATGGTATGAAGAAAATAATTGTTTATTTTATAATTAATTTTAATTTTTTAACAGGAAAACAAATTTAATAGGACATATTTTTTTCAAAGTTATTAAGTCTATCTTTTGTATCAATAAATTCAACACGCAATATTATTTTTATTAAAAGGCCAAACCTATAGAATAATAATGACTTTGCACACTTATAAGTTCTTCATAAATTGAGGAAAAAAGTAACATTTCAGTAAGTACAACTTGCTAAATTAATTTAATCGCAGAACACATACACAAATAAAGGTTGAGCTTTGGTACATACGATGAACATATGTAATTTTTTGTCCCTTCGTGGTTATGTCACGTAAGAGCTCAATTGGGCGCGGGTTTTGTTTTGGACCCAAAGGTTGTTAGTTGAAGACTCGCGAAGTTTTTTTTTTTTTAATTTATACTTCTTATTTAAATAGGTTAATATATTTATTTATTTATTTACGCATAATCAACTGTAGAAAAGCTTGCATGCGTAAAAGCTAAATCCAATAGCCCAACCCGCTCGATCCGCACATGCTTAAATATATCTATTAATCTTAATTTAAAGCAATTATAAATAAAATATTCTCTTTGGCAAGTAAACATCGGCAATGAGAAACCCAATAGTTTCTCCGTGAAATTATTATTAAAATAATGTACTTGGCGAGATAGCATTGGCGATTCTTAACCCGACAGCTTTTCAGAATATTTGTTAATAAAACAATCTTTTTGGCAAGTAAGCATCGGCGATAAGAAACCCTAACATTTTTTTAGTGAATTTGTAATTAGAATAATTTATTTGGTGGGTAAGCATCGGCGAGTAGAAACCCATGAATTTACCAGTGAATTTTTCAATAATACCTGCTTTTAGTCGAGTAAGCACTGGCCATTCAGCACGTAACAGTTTTCAATATATTTATTAATAAAATAATCTTTTAAGTTAGTGAAAATCAGGGATTAGAAACCCAATAGTTTTCAAGGGAATTTATCAACTGAATAATCTCTTTAGCGAGTAAGCATTGGTGATAAGAAACCCAATAATTTTTTAGTATATTTGTTAATAAATTGCCAAAGAGATGAGTTTATTTACAAATGCCCTAAAAACTGTTGACTTCTAATCATCGATGCTTACTCACCTGACCGATTTTTTAATATAAAATTCACTAATTAACTGTTGGATGTCTAAACACCAATAATTACTGGCCAACGGTTCAATTTTATTAATAAATTTAACAAAACCTGTTGGGTTTTATCGATGATGTTTGCTCGCCAAAGAGATTATTTTATTAATCAATCCATTGAAAAACTGTTTAGTAACTAGTCTTCTTTGTAACCTTACTTCCACGATTTATATCGTTGTCGTAGTTTTCTTCAATTTATTTTGGTTTTCTTGAATTCTCACTTTGGTACTCTTGAAAGGACAGAGAGGACTCAAAGAGTATTGAGAAAACTAAAGAGGACTTTTTGAGAGAACTTTAAGAGGACTGAAAGTGATTAGCCCCTCGTAAACATATTTAAACATGTGCGGACCGAGCATATTGTGTTATTGGAGTTAGCTTTTATGCATGCGAGCTTTTCTATGGTTAATCATTCATAAATAAATAAATATTTAAATCTATTTAAATACATAATATAAACTGAAGGTAAAAAAAAAAAAAATGGGTTTGCGAAAGTCTTGAACTCACTACCTTCGGGTCCAAAACATATACCACGCAACCAATTGCGCTAACAAACCACAGATTAAGATGTAATTTAGAACTTACATATTTTTATAGTATGTACCGAAGCTTAACCTTTATTTGTAAATGCTTTCATTGATTAAATTTTATTCTAAACTCATCATAAGTTGTACTTATTTAGATGTGTTATTTTTCCTCAATTATTTATTTAATTAATTTAATTAATTAATTATTATTTCAAATAAAATTTTATTTTAATTACTATTTAAAATATAATGATAAATACAGTATTTAGTTCAGATATTCGATTAAAATAAAGTAATTATATATTTAAATAATTTGAATTAAAGTTAAACTCAAGTATTTCAGAGTATCTCAACTCTATCAAATACTGCCCATCACTGTATCCAACCTCCTTTTAAAGTTAGTAATGATAGAAAGAAGCTAGACTTACCATTGCTTTTATTTAAAATAGAAGTAAAAAAGTTCAGACATAATTTAAAATTTAAATCAGACTTAAACCGTATTGGATCACTCACTTTTGAAACACAATAAAAACCATGGAAATCACAAAATAATTTTGCCAAGTGTACCGAAAGTTAAAAAAACTTTCCTTCTCAATCCTTTAATCCTGTAACATAATGTACCAAATTTCTTTTGTAGTATGTCTCAAGTAACTTACTAATAAAAGCACGCAGCAAGACTGACCAATGTTTCCTTTCAAAAATGAGTCACGAAGATTGGGCATGATTTAAATTTAAATCACTTTTAAATCGCATTTTTTCGCATTAAATCACACTTAAATCGCATTAAAACCATTTAAATCACACAAATCAAAAAAAATTTTGTCAAGTCTGATGCAAGTCGAAATTATTTTTTTTCTTTCATTCCACTGTTAAATCCTTTGGTATGCTGTACTTAATTTATTTTTGAATATGTCCCTCAACACTTATTATGGAGAATAAGAAACATGACTGACTATCGTTTTTTAGATAATAAGTAAGTCAAAAAAGGTTAGGCATGATTTAAAATTTAAATCACTCTTAAATCGCAATTTTTCGCATTATATCACACTTAAATCGCATTAAAACCATTTAAATCACACAAATCAAAAAAAATTTTGTCAAGTGTGATGCAAGTCGAAATAATTTTTTTTCTTTCATTCCATTGTTAAATCCTTTGGTATGCTGTACTTAATTTATTTTTTATTATGTCCCTCAACACTTATTATGGAGAATAAGAAACATGACTGACTATCGTTTTTTAGATAATAAGTAAGTCAAGAAAGGTTAGGCATGATTTAAAATTTTAATCACTCTTAAGGTAGCTCCTCACCCTTATACAGCACGTGTTTTAAAATATTTTGTTAAAATTTTTTTTAAAAGTTATAACAAGTGTCAGTTAGTTTGACAATATTATAGCTAGTGCTAATCATCATGCGATTTTTTTCATAAAATTTTGTTGATAAATTTTTTAGATACCGAAACTTGGGAAAAATTTAACAAATTACTGTAATCTCTTCCAATTTATATCTAATGTTCAATTTTTTAGGCTCATTTTCTTCCGTGAACAAAATCATTGGGAGTTACTACTGACAAAATTGCAATAACTTAGATAGGTTTCCCATAAATTTAATTTGTTTACTTATTCTTCGTATTCTTATATAAACAATTGAACTTTGTGGAAAACCTATCCAAGTTATTGCAATTTTATCAGTGGTAACTCCCAATGATTTCGTTGAAGGAAGAAAATGAGCCCAAAGAATTAAATATTAGATGTAAATTGAAAAAAGATGACAGTAATTTGTTGAATTTTTTCCAAGTTTTGGTACCTCAGAAATTTATCAACAAAATTTTATGAAAAAAGTCGCATGATGTTTAGCACTAACTATAATATTGTCAGGCTAAATAACACTTGTTATAACTTTCAATGAACATTTTAATAAAATGTTATGCATACGTGCTGTATAGGGGTGAGGAGCCACCTTAAATCGCATTTTTTCGCATTAAATCACGCTTAACTCGCATTAAAACCATTTAAATCACAAATCAAAAAAAATTTTGTCAAGTGTGATGCAAGTCGAAATAATTTTTTTTCTTTTATTCCACTGTTAAATCCTTTGGTATGCTGTACTCAATTTATTTTTGAATATGTCCCTCAACACTTATTATGGAGAATAAGAAACATGACTGACTATCGTTTTTTAGATAATAAGTAAGTCAAGAAAGGTTAGGCATGATTTGAAATTTTAATCAATCTTAAATCGCATTATTTCTCATTAAATCACACTCAAATCGCATTAAAACCATTTAAATCATACAAATCAAAAAAAATTTTGTCATGTGTGATGCAAGTTAAAATAATTTTTTTTCTTTTATTCCACTGTTAAATCCTTTGGTATGCTGTACTTAATTTATTTTTAAATATGTCCCTCAACACTTATTATGGAGAATAAGAAACATGACTGACTATCGTTTTTTAGATAATAAGTAAGTCAAGAAAGGTTAGGCATGATTTAAAATTTTAATCACTCTTAAATCGCATTTTTTGCATTAAATCACACTTAAATCGCATTAAAACCATTTAAATCACACAAATCAAAAAAAATTTTGTCAAGTGTGATGCAAGTCGAAATAATTTTTCTTCTTTCATTCCATTGTTAAATCCTTTGGTATGCTGTACTGTATTTATTTTGTAATATGTCCCTGGAAACTTATTGAAATTAGAAAGTAACGTGACTAACCATCGTTTTTAGTTGATAAGGAAGTCAAGAAAGGTTGGGCATGATTTAAAATTCAAATTACTCTTAAATCGTATTTTATCGCATTAAATCACACTTTAATCGCATTAAAACCATATAAATAGCACAAATGAAAAAAAAAATTCGCCAAGTATCATTTACGCAAAAGAAAATAATTTTTTTATTTTTAATTCTTTGATGTCATGTATTTAATTTATTTTTTCAGTATGTCCCTTGAACCGTGCTACTGCTAGAAAGAAGCATGAATTACCATTGTTTTTGTTTGAAATGAAAGTAAAAAAAGTTGGTCATTCATTTAAATCTTAAGTCACATTTAAAGCGCAATAAATCGCAATGAATAACACTTACATCGCATTTAAAACCATTTAAACGACGCAAATTAAAAAAAAAATTGTCAACTGTAACGTAGGTGGAAATTATTTTCCATTTTGAATGTGCAATCCTCTAACATAATGTGTTAAATTTTTTGTTTAGTATATCCTTTGAATTTTACTTATGTTAGAAAAAAGTATGACTTACTATTCTTTTTACTTGAAAATGAAGTCAGAAATGTTGGCCATGATTTTAAATGTAAATCAAGCTTAAATGTCATGAAATCGCATTAACTACTCTTAAATCATGCAAATCTGATAAACATGTAGTAATATTATCAGCAAGTAGAGAAACAATTTTATTTGCATAAATGTTGAAGTACAGAAATGCATAAGTTTAAGGTGTGTTGAAATATGGCCCTTGAATTTAGGGCACATATAACTTTAAAAGATTAATTTTTGTTGAAAATAATTGTGGTTTGAAACAATCTCGTTGTTTTGGGCACACTATTTGTTGACTTGTGTAAGTATTAACAGCTTATTATGGTGGAAAAAGGCCATACCTACTGTACACAGTTTGTTTTTTGGAAAAAAATATCCAAGTTGGGCGTGATTTACATTAACTTTAATTAAATTAAAATCCCGGTTTTATCGGTAAATAACCTTTAAATCAAGCAAATGTGCAACTTAAAACTATAGTATTACTTGAAATGAATCATTATTTTAAAATAAAAAGCTCTTCATACGTGTACATCGCATGCTAACACAACTGTGTGCTCTACGTAACGTTAATTTCCAATAATGACTGAATTAGCCTTGAATTACGGACTGTGGTTACCTTTATCTTTAAAATTATATACATTTAGAGTATCTACGTCATTTAAGTATGTTTAAAAAAATTTTTTTTTCATCGTGATTTAAAGATGATATAAGGATTTAACTGTGATTTAAAGCATCGGAACAGTGATTGAAATCGCTTAAATCACGTGGGTAGCCCCTCGGAATATACGTCGAGCGGCGGTAGAGGACCTATGTACAATTGATTTTCGGGCTTGTTAAAAAAATGTGGAAAAATGCCTTTTTTAATTTCCGACAGACCGTATGACTCGGGTAAGCCGTTTAAAGGCATATGAAAGTAATTAAGACTATCGATTAATTTTATTTTCATGAATTCCATCAATATTACTTTTGATCCGTTTATGGTAACGGATGGTACTACGCGTTTGCCGTGTTTTTTCATTATATACTTAAAAATAAATTGAGCATCGAATCCTTGTGCATTGTGTGCTTTGCGAATGATCTTGTCAAAATATTTTTGATGATCCGGAGCAAGATCTACCAACTGTTTGATTGGATTAGTTTGAAAAATATATTCTCGTATACCGCAATGATCGCAGTTTATCGAAATATCTTGTACGTTGCTACCGCTTGCGCCGATCAAATTCAGAATAGGCTGGCAATGCTCAGCGTTTTCATAGTATATTAATCGTAACGTATTAACGATTTGTCCTTGAGTCTCTGAAACTAAACGACTATCATCGTACAGGGGCCGATGACCACGCCCAAAATTTTGAAACGAATAAACGACAATTGCTGTCTTGTGAGTAAAAAAAAATTTTGAAACTCGTGAACTTCTGCGAGGCCAAACCCTATATTTACCTTGAATTTCTCATCCTTCATAATTAAATCGACGATATCGTCTAGTTGTTATGTTTTCGATGATAAAACGTGGACGATCCCCTTCGTCATTCTGCAACGGTAATTCTTAAAAAACATTTTGAATATTTGGAGATAACTAAAGAAAAAGATGCATCTCATAATATTTACCATCATCCTCGCTACTGTTGCTGCTACTACTACTACTACTACTACTACTACTACTACTACTACTACTACTACTACTACAACTACTACTACTACTACTACTACTACTACTACTACTACTACTACTACTACTACTACTACTACTGCTACTACTACTACTGCTACTACTACTACTACTACTACTACTACTACTACTACTACTACAGGACTCGAGATCATCAGCACCTCTAGCAAATGGTGGCGAGTTAGCTCGTTAATGCTGTGAGACGCGATGGTCTCCCTGGTGGCTCCACCCTGAAGTAATGCTAACGCGGTTCCGGGGTGGATCAAAAGCCACGCGGCATGGGGGGGGGTTTTAGTGGGTACGAGTGGTCTAATAAAAAAAATCCACCGAGTCCCACACTACCGCTGTCCCTGCGGTGTGCCTCAATGCATTTCCCCTCCCTCCACAGAAAAAAAAAAAAAAAAAAAAAAAAAAAAAAACTACTACTACTACTACCACTGCTACTACTACAATTTTCTTTTTCGCTTGCTTCTTCCGTGTCTGAATGTTTTTCATTATCACCACTAATATCTTCGTATATCGGTCGATTTAAACCACTAGTCGATGGTTGTGGATTTTCCTCTGCAAGTAAAAATGTAAAAATTAGACCTGATCAATTAATATAGTAATACAGTCTGCTTACCACTCATAGTGGGCGGCGTACATTCCGTGATTGTATCAGTATTGAAAAGTACTTCGTCCCCAAGTGTATCATCATGCATTTGCCTTATCACTAGGTATAACTAAATTTTTAATGACTGAAAGTAAACAAAAGCAATAATTTTTAGGTATACTTATGGTAACAGCGCACGATATTTTTTGCCAATTGATAATTACGATCGACAAATTTTTGAACAGATTTTACAACAGTTTCGTGAACGGCTGTATTATTAAAAAGACCACGTTTAAACATGTCACTCACGGTTTTTATTCGACAATGTAAGACAAGAAAATACAATTTTTTGAGTAATATATTGATCGATAATGATTGAAAATTACTACTCCAGGCGCTACCACACATAGTACGAATGTGTGGTTCGCGAACGAGTGCAACGCGTAGTAAGCATCTAAGCACGCTTATCAAATGAGCTTTTGTAATAGGTTCCATTGTTATTGTTGAAGCGATACTGGGGGCTGAGCGTCTTTTTTCTGCTATTAATATTTTTGCAAGAAATTGTGATTGGTCGACTTTTTTCCCCGTGAGTCGTTGCTTTACTTTAAGGAATGAGCTGACTCTTGTATATCATAAACCAATCTCTTCATTTTTAAAATTATAAAACAGAAGTTATCCTATGTCACATAATAATCAGCAGCCTCCTTTTTTTTTTTATTTTTTTTATTTTTTTTTTATTTTTGTTTTTTTAGGAATGCGCTGATTATTTTGTATAGAGCATCCATCACCTTGATTCCTCAAGAATTTGAGAAGATCAGTTATAAAACAATCGTTACCTTATATTACATAGTGGATATTCGACGTCTTACTTTCAGGAATGTGCTGACTTTGGTACATAGAGTATCAATGTGCTATGTCAACGCGTGGCTCGCTAAAGAACGATCTTATTACTCGCGCAATCTACCTCTGATCTCATATGTATGTATGATTAGGAATGCGCTGATTATTTTTTATAGAGCATCCATCACCTTGATTTCTCAAGAATTTGAGAAGAACAATTATAAAACAATCGTTACCTTATATTACATGTGGATATTCGACGTCTTACTTTCAGGAATGTGCTGACTTTGGTACATAGAGTATCAATGTGCTATGTCAACGTGTAGCTCGCTAAAAAACGATCTTATTTCTCGTGCGATCTACCTCTGATCTCCTATGTATGTATGATTATTTTCATACTTAGCGTTTTTACACATGTCTGTAATGGGAGGGAGGGGTGTAAGGTAGGAAGATACTGCAACATTGTGTAAAAAATGATTTACGGATTTACGAACTTAGAGAAAAAGAAGTCAGTTACTAAAATGCTTCCAACTGAGTCGACGGACCTCTTTGAAGGTGCAGCAGTGAGTGATGGTAACGATCAGGCGAAAATTGAAGAAGCCCGTATACCACCATCTGTTCGGGAGTTTTTTCGTTTACAACATTTACGACGATTACGCCCATACCCGTTCACCATACCAGCAGTAGTGAATGTGTTGATGGAAGTGATAGTGTACGAAGGTTAATATTGGTATTACCAGGGGTACGTCGTTTCGTTCCCCCAATTACAAGCAATGTGGCCGCGAGAAATCGTATATGACGAGCTAACGTGATACACATACGACTATGCTGTGGAGGTGCCCCGGAATGATCCGTACTTAATATTTGCATATTTTGAGAAAAACTGGTGGACTAGTATATATGCGGCGAGATTGATATATTACGAGGCCATTAAAGGTAATAGATTAGAGCTGTAACATCGATAAAGGAAGTGAAGTGTCATGTAAATTTTTAATGTACATTGTTTATTATGTGTTGTGATACTTAGTATGTATGTGATAAAATAAAAACTGTAAAATTATTCTTGTAATTGGCAATGTTTGTTAATAAATTGTATTTATACAAATTTCAAAATTTTTTTATAAAATTTAAAATACCTAGTGTGACTTCGTTCATTTTCACTAAATTAATACAAAGAGACGAATTGCGAAATCAATTTGCGCACGCCGAAGCAATATACCACGTAAGTAATAGAATACTTATTGTATTACACATCATCGCTCTCCACGTCTCTTTCCCTCTCTCTTTCCGCAAAGTTTAGATTTCGCATGTTCTCCCCTCCGCTCGACAGTTTTTCATACTCCCTCCTCACAAATACTTACGTGCAACACTTTGGTTTCGTCAAAGCAGATCCCCTATCCGAATGGTGGGGGTTTGTTTTTGATACCGTGAATTAATAACGTGATCATAAGGAAAGTGTGGGTGAAGTGTCCGAAAGTCACTGATTGGCTCCACCATTTTCGGGGACTAATTGGGAAAATTACAATCCAAGCAGTGGTAAGTAAATCTGTGTTTTCCTCTCTACCACTTCCATCAATCATGCAGCCCTCTCCCCCAAAAATAGCGTCTTCGGTCGCACTTTCCTTATACACACTGTAAAATCATCTTATATTATCATTCTTCGTATGTAATAGGATATCTATAATATTACATCGCGTCGCTCTCCGCGCCTCCAAGATTTCGTATGTCTCTCTCTTTCTCTCTCTCTCTCTCTCTCTCTCTTTCCGCGACGTTTAGATTTCGCATGCTCTCCCCTCCGCTCGACAGTTTTTCATACTCCCACCTCACAAATACTTAAGGACGTTCGGTAGTGTTAGCGGGGGGAAACATTTGCGCGGTGAGGGGAAACCAGCGATGAATGAAGATTTGGCAACGTCGTACGGGTCTTAAATGTGTGAGTGTTCATGTACACGCATCAGGTGTCTCTGCACACTCTACACTGTCTGCTCGTCTGCTGCGTGCTGCGTCGGTTACGACAGCGTTCGTGTATCAATGTTTTTGTGATAAAGCTGTAAGTAATTAACCGCTACATATCTTTCATGGGATGATATTTCAACGAACGTGTTTTCCGTAAAAGATGTTCTTGCGAAAATTCAAAGAATTTCTGATGAAAAAATGTATTCGCCAACTTTTTCCTCCATGTCGTCTATCATTCCCAAAACAGTGATTAAAAATCTAAGTCAAAATAAAGTAGATTTTAATATTATTGTTGATAAATTTATGGAAGGTAATGATGGTTTAAGATCGTTTCTAATAAATGGGCAAAGCCCTTTAATCAAAAGAGCTACCAGTGTAAATAAAATACTTGAATTTTTAAATGACTTGACAAGTCTCATACAGCATGGGATGTCAGATAAGTATGATGATTTCTAAGATGAGTGATTCAAACTATGAGCATGTGATTTTGTAATGTGCAAAAAAATTGTATCTTAAGAAGAAATAATAAATTTGAAATTAAGAAAAAAAAAATAAATAGCGTGTTATCAACATTTATTGTTTTTTATGGGAAGGGGTGGGCGTTCTGTACATACACTCACGCACACACGTAAGCTTGTATTTTATGCGTGAATGCATGAATATCTACAATAATATTGAGATATTTACTGATCAACATCCTGGAACATTTTGAATTTCCTGCCACTTGCGACGTTGCCGTTGCGTTTAGGTCGAGCTTTTATTTAATTTTTTATTTGTAAACGAATCAGACGATCGTCGCAAAACTTGGTAAACATCAAATTAATAACATTATCTGTAACATATAAAAAAATTGGCCAAATTCACTGGCCCAATTTGCTTAAAACTGTGATTTAGTCAGTTCTCCCATAAGCGACAGTGTTAAAATGACTTAACTTTGAAATTCAATATCTCGAAAACGAAACAGAGGAACCTCTTTAAATTTTGACTGGTTTATTGTAACAACAATAAAAACGTCTGGTCAAAATTTCAGAAAAATTCGTTGGAAAATTCAATCACTACCGAACGTCCTTAAATGCAACACTTTGGCTTCGTCAAAGCAGATCCCTACCCGAGTAGTGGGGTTTTTTTTTGACGGGCCAAAGTGTTGCAACAACTACTATGATGTACTGACTTTAACTTCTAATACTGTAATGCACTCAGGTAAACATTCATTTATTGCGCCTTTTATTATTTTGTAGCTTGGGTATATATTTGCATTTCACAATTTAGAATCTTTTCTCAAAGTTGCATACATTTTTTTACTTAAATCTAGCTCTAAGTAAAAAGCAAGCCTGGTCTCTTTAATGTAAAATAAAAGGTCTTGTTGTACAGTATCATATGCTGTTTTGGTTTTCGTTCTTTTTTTGCAAATACTAGTCGCCAATTGCAAAATATTGGGATTGTTATCCACCAACTGTATTACGGTATCTGCTCTTCGATAGAGAGTAGATTGACTTGCATAACTTATTAGTATATTCTTTCTTTCACCTTTTGTAAAATAATTTTTTTTAATTTTTTTAGGTCGACCCTCTTTCTCAGATCGGTATTTTTTTCTTTTGACGTGGTTTTCTTGGCATTCTATATGTTTGAAAAAAAAATCATCTCTACATTACCTCATGTTGTTTCTTAAAAGTCAAAGTCAAGTATTTTTAATTTGAAAAATATATCACTTGTAAAATTCATCGTGTTTCAAATTATGTATTATTTGGATTTGCTTTTATTGTCGATTAGTTCAAGTTAAAATATTTCGGTCACACGACATCTTTTCGGTGCTTGACTGGTTTCTTCAGTCAAACATTGAAACGCAGCATTAAACATTATTTATCGTTGTATAATAATTTTTTTGATTAATGATGGAAGAGACTCTTCAGAAATTAAGATATATGAAGAGTCGAGATAGATAAACGAAGTTTGGAAGTGGAATTTCGTATTTTGTGAGATTCAAGTATTTATTACTGCTCGAGTGCGACTACAAAACCGTTTTTTATTGTATTCGCTCCGAGACAACGTAGAGGTAAAGACCTACGTGGTTCTGAATGCAGTCAATTGAATGTAAACAAACGGGCTTGCGATGCTACGCAATCTGCGAGCGGTATACATAGCCATGTAAGAGATAGTAGATACTTTATATATATATATATATATATATATATATATATATATATATATATATATATAAAGTATCTACTTTATATTGGTGATACAACAAAATTACTGACATCGGATCCCACATATATAGATATATCTCTCGTGTACTTAGCCTTCTCTTTGGGCATAACATGGCGTCGAACAATAGGCTAAGTCATGGGAGATGTACCAATATATGTGCGATGCCAGTAAGTTGGTTGGATTGCCAATGAAGAAGTAGCGCTCGAGCGAGATCTATGTGAACTTAGAGAAAGAACGTTAACTCGAGGACAGCGGAAAGGGACTGGATTGTGGAGGTTGTCATTATCTCTATGGTTCCACATACATCTCGCTCAGGTGCTGCATGTCCATAGCATATGAAGTATCTACTTTATATGTCTACGTGTATCCCTCACACCTTGCGAAGTATCGCCAGCCTGTTTCTTACATTAAGAAACTTTTTAGTGTTTCTACCACGGTGGGCTCCATCTTTGCGTCGGCGTCGGCTCGGAGAAAATACAATGTGCGTATCGACATTACATGAATCACTGAATTAAAACTGCAGATAATAAAAAAAGAAAAGAAACAAAAATCCTAATACTATTTGAAAACCAGATTAAATGCCTTACGAATAAATACAAGAAAAAAACTTTACCATACTTATTTTGTGATAAAAACACACTGTAATATACTTTACAGTACAATACAAATAAACGGTATGAAACTATTTATTAAAAGTATTTATTCTGTATCTGTCATTTATTATATAAAGCATGAAGTGAAAATCATATGGATGAAAGTTATTATGAGAGCTATAGGTGCAGTAACGATATTAAGTCACCATTGAAGTGATTTTTAGGTTTAATCTGGCCACTTTCTTACACTTAATTTGATTTAATGTATAAAAAATCATAGGCACTGTCGCATAACGGCAAATGTTACTACCGCTTTAGCACTATTTTTATTAGAAATTTTAAAGAAAGAAGTAATTTCAAGTCGTACATAATATAACACTATAGCATAAATATCAATAAAAATTGTAAGGACTGCACGCAAGATATCTAAGATTTTTTTCAAGCAGCTGATCTTAATAAAGGTTGTGTAAAAATGCATACCTTAATTAACTGCAATGGAAGAACAATTAAAGCCGAACTTCTCTGTGAACTATAAACTATTGTACGCTCAAACTCTTGTATAATGTAAACAACACAGAAAAGGCTGTAGCACGAAAACCGAAACAATTACTGCCAGTACTTGTTATGGACATCAAGAATGTCAGTAGACCCAGTACCGGTATATTACACCTCAATGTACTACACCTCGCACAGAGGGTGTACTTACAAGTGCCCGGTAACAACATCGTTGATTACCTTAATTAAATAATTATGAAGTAATTATTTGTAATTCGAAGGATTTGATCAGATGACTCTTTTCTCCAACTTTAGTTTTATTTATTTGTGAATAAGACAGTATAATCATTTAATGAATACTATGACATACTTTATGATCAATTTATGATAAAGATACTATTCACAGCAGAAAATTTTTTAACCACATGACTACACACAATCACGTATGCTTATCAATAAAGCTATTGTTTAATGAAATTTCCTATATAACCAGATAGAATCCTGCACAGTATCATCCATTTTGTATACAAATATTGCAAGATACGTTAGCTATAATAAAACAGGCTGAAATTGATATATTCGACAGAAATTGACTCCAATTTAATTTATCTAGAATCATAGTATACAAAAATATTTCATTCATCTACGTTTTTCCGTTAACTTCATAATAATTTAATTTATTCGTCATAATTTGTATATTGAACTCAAGTTTCTAAATCACATTAGAGAAAACTGTTGCGTAACTTTTATGTAATTGATTAACAATTTACTATTTGCAACCATATCTCTTTTGCAAATGACCCTGCGATGAAACATTACACATGTTTTTCTTATTCATACCACTTTTTTTAATATAAGTAGGGTTTTCTTTAAATTAACTAATTGTTTATAGCACATCTAAAATTTTAAGGTACAATAAATGAATAGATAATCATGACAAAATTAAATAAAGAGCAATATATTCTATTTCGTACACATATCATAGGAGCCTTCGGGATATGGCTTATACACCGACCCAAGTTACCCGCCATTTTGAATTGCATATAGCGCAATGCTTTCAATTTTACTCCACTCAGAATTACTTTGCCTAGCATTCCCTTTTATTTAATACCCATATTGTAAGGATAGCGAGTGAAAAAAAGTCCGTAATTCGGTGAAAGCTGCCATTTTTAACTGCGAAAGGTCCTTTAAACCATATTGTACTTGATGTGTTGCAACTACCTATTACATTCTTATTTTAAATACAAGATGGTAGTATAATATATATTTAACTTTTTGCAAGTGAATAGAGAATTCATTATGTTATATTTGACGCATTCATTACTTCTATACAAAGTGCACTCTTCTGCTGTATGACCACAACATAGCGGTTGTAGAGAAGTGACTAATCCACCATTTTAAATTTTCTGCAATTTTTTATTTAGAACGAGGTAACCGTATCCGCCATATTTTACGGACCGCCATTTTGGATTTAAAATAATAAAATACACCTAATGTTATTTCACGTATGGTTATTGCAAGTTATATAATTATTTGAAATAGTTTGTGACAAACAAAACCTAAATATAAAAAGAAATAATGTAAATCATGCATTTTTCCTCATGTCCTGGCCGCCGTATTGCTGCCGCAATTTTCAATCTATCGGAATGACCAATACTAGAAACTTTAGGTTGAAGTCAACCTTAAAAATCCATTTTATTAAGTGTTTAATGAAAATTCTAAATTTTTGGCAAAAAATAATGGTTTTCTCACATTTTGGGGCACTTTGGGGATTTTTTCTGCCCCCCCCCCCGCCCCAGGGCCGTATCACGACTTCGGACCAGTTTTCCCTGAATCTACTATTGAAAACCCTCAAAATAAAGAAAATCATGAAGATCCGAGTTTTCTGTCTAAAGTTATCTTATTTTATCTTAGTTATCTTATTATCGCCGTCGAGTGAGAGAATTGTCGCTCGCTATGATTGCCTACAGAATGCACGGAGCCTTATAGGAAATCTTTCTAATAAATAAAAAAAAGGGTTATTTATTAAGAGTGAATTGATCAAATGAATCAGTGATTTAAGTGTGTATTATATTAGTGTACGATAGTAAATTTTGTTTGGTATTGTTATGTGTACTACAGGATTAGAAAAAATAAAAACATGGATTAAAACTGTGATAATACAGCATATATGAGTGCATAGACATGCTTACACTTTTGTAAAGCTTAAAGGACACAAGTAATTCACGGAAACGTAATATATACTGCAGTGATACCAGGCAGCATACTGTAACATACAGACGCACACCAGTGGGCCAAGATCGTGCTGAGAACTTATTCACACTTGTGTGCAGCCAACTTCTGATTGCCCGTCGTTCAAACGTCTTAAACTTGAAGACTCAGCGCTCAAAGCCCGAAAATACCAAATCCAAATACCGAATCCCAGTGCGCTTAAGATTTTTTATGCTATTTAGTATAAAATAGGAGTTTTAACTAATCCGTAGTGAATAACCTTAACTAATCGAATAAAGTTAATGGTATTCAAGTAATGAATTACCCATGATCGCTTGAATCCCAATCAGCTTATTCCCAGTAACTCACTGCGGTCGCTTCTCTGCAGTTTTGGTTATTTTATAAACAAAATCCCAAGCATCTAATCCCCAGTTACTCAATGCAATCACATACCTGGATTCATTATTAAATTAAACATAAACAAAAACTCAACATGCTAATTTCTAGAGTCTCAGCGCACTTGCATGCTCACACTTGAAAGCTTCTCTTCAAAAATTGAGGAAAAGTAAAACATCCTCGTTAGTACAACTTACACAAAATTTAAATTAAAATTTAATCAATGGAAGTACAAACAAGTAGAGGTTAAGCTTCGGTACATACTATAAACATATGTAAGTTCTTAGTACTAAATACGGAAGCGCCTATACGCCATCTGTATGCGAAGTCGCAAGCATGCCGAATTTATCGAAAAATGAGAGTGCGAGCGAGCGAGTTAGCAAGCAAGCATGCCCGGCGAGGTTGTGCAGTGCATTAGCTGAGGGGGCGAGTAAGAGGAGGGAGGCGAGATGAGGTGAGGGAGCATTCACTCAAAATTTGAACTCTACCTACTTCGCAGGTCCCCTTAATTGTGTTTAAGCGAAAGTCAAATTCAAGTGAAAGTACCAGCTGGAATATAAAATATTAAATGTGTTCTAATGTTAATTGTTTATATTCATTAACTTATTTTAATTTTTTTTTTATAACATCGAATGTCAATAGCTGCTATAATGATAATGAATTTTTCTGTAAAGCAGATGCAATAAAATAAATTTTAAGTCACATATAAGAACTATTAGAATATATCAAGAGAACTAGATCCAGAAGGAGTGTCTGAACGATGTAAATATAAATTAAAACAGAGAGTATATGCAGTTCCAGGGCCGAATTTCATGTGGCACTCCGATGGCCATGATAAGCTGAGAAGATACAGCTTTTTGCCATTTATGGTTTTATCGATCGTTTTTCCAGATAAGTGTTGTCACTTAAAGTAGCTTCTACGAACAACAACCCAAAAGTAATTGGATTTTATCACTGCGAATTAATAAAAAAAACATCGATTTTTGCCAAGTATCATCAGAACAGATCATGGTTCTGAGGTTGGTGTGATGAAATTGCTCTTCGATATCATCATAATGATGAATTTGCAAAAGAATCCAGTTTCATGAAAGGTAAGAGCACGCACAATCAGAGGATTGAGGCTTTTTTAATGATTAGGTGAACCTGATCGTCAGATTTGTGCACTTCTTACGCAAGAGTCTTGCTCACCTGTCGTGCATCAGAATTACGTTAGATCTTGGAATCAGACTAGATGCAGACTTACACAATTTCGCTGTCAATGTAAATCTTGTGCAAGAAGTACGTTAGAATTGCAAAGACTGTGCTATGATCATTTGAAATAATTTTTAATTTGTATTTAATGGTAAGAAAATAGGTATTAGGTCAATCATCGCAGGCCTATTCGTAGGATCATACTCAAAACACCTTCGAATTTTTTTTTCAATTAAAGGAGGCATATTCCTTATATCAGGTATGTTTTTTTTTTTTAAGTTATCCCATATGCATCCATACACATCCCAACCATATTTTCTCGTGTCTCATACGGGTTCTTTACTAAAAAGTTCGACGACACTGCATCCAAAGGACCACACATCACTAGCTGTAGTCGCTTCTTTTCTTTGTAAAAATATTTCTGGAGGCATATAACTGTAAGTACCGCATATCCCACCTCGCATCGTTGACTCCAAACTGTTTTTTAACAAGTCGCATTTTCCAAGACCAAGATCACATATTTTGGTCAAATAGTTTTTATTTACCAGTATGTTAAGAGGTTTTACATCCCTATGGATGATTGGGATGTCATGTAAATGGAGGTAAGTAATTGCTGATGCAACTTGATGAGCAATAAACTTTTTATCTGCTGATTCTAGTTAAAATACTTAGGAAATATCTTTATCAAATAATATATCCTGGTAGCACAATCTTACGCACTGGCAGTGCGTAAGTCTGCACCTGGTCTGCTTCCGGAATCTTGTGTAATTCTGATGCATGACAAGTGCATAAGACGCTTTGCGGCAGATTTGCGCACGATTTGCGTGCAGGCAAGTGCGCAAGACTCTTGCGTAAGAAGTGCACAAATCTGACGGTCAATCGAGTGCGTTATTATTTTTATTCGATGCACTCCTCCTTGTTGCAGAATTTTGCAGAATTCTTGGGAGACAATAATTTACACAAGCTGTTTTAACTATGGTTTTGACCTATTTTTCTTGAAACAACATATTTCTCACGTTATGCTGGTGTAGAAATTGTGAAGAAATTTCTGAAGTGAGATTTTAACTTTAGAAATTTCTTGAGATTTTTTAACAGGGTTATGGAAGACATTTATTTTTGTGCAATGACATTTTTTTTATGTACAATTGGCACCAAAAGATCACAAATTACCTTTGTATAGAAAAAAATTAGGAAAATACTATTTATACACTAGTTTTGCTAACTCATTAAGGAAATTTAATTGTATCGGCGAAAAAAAATTTTTCTGAAATTCAGTTCCCAATGTTTTTTATAGTATTAAGAATGAAAATAGTTTATAATTCAAAAATTTATGTACATGTGTGCTTATGTGTGCATGTGTATTTGTATGTGATTGGTCGTGTCCCAGAGCCCTGTGGTACTTACTTAATAATCTACCAATACAAACAGTACATTTTTCACTAAACACTAACAGTCTGTTTTTCGCTAACAATTTCTTCTTTTTTTTTTTTTTTTTTTTTTTTTATATCGGGTTACCGCGACAGCCTATTGGCCCAGTCGCCGGGGCCACCCACTCACCACCTATGTGTGGGGGTGTATTGCCACACCCATTAAATCCTCTCTTTTTAATTGATACCATACAAATCATACCATGGGCACAGTGGAAGTATCTCCGGTGTAACACACCTTGTCAGTTAAGCTGACACTCTCTTCACCGGGGGGAAGTCCATCGGGTCAACTCACCACTGTGTAGCCTGGGTCCGAAGCATCGGATCCAGGCTAATTAGCATCCCCGGAGAAGCCCCATGTTTCAGGGGCCACTCCTCGCCAGTAAGGCCGGCGATCCCTGCCTGGCATCGGGCCGGCTAATCCCTACCTATTAGGCCCTAACACTGTTTCGAATTCACCCAGGCCCGAAGACCTGTGGAGGAAGGAAAAAACCCTGGAATTACTCTGAAGGAAAATTCCACGGAAAAACCCGCCCCGAAACAGCCGGGGTTACATAGGAACTTTTTCCGGTGAAAACAGTTTTTGAAAAAATCTGCACTCACCGGGAATCGAACCCACGACCCCTAGAACAGCGTTGTATCAGTAGCAAGCACGCTTACCACTGAGCCAACGCCGCTCGCCGCTAACAATTTCTTCTGATTTATACAAGAAAAATTACCATCAATAAAAATTATACCTGTGGATTTTATTTTTTATAATGATATTGCAAATAAGTGTTATGCTAAAAAGTGCAGAAAAAGAATAGGAAGTCGAAAAATACTGTTATATATTTTTTTATAGGAAACAAGTACAAACCCATGATTTGTCCACTTCTTACCCCTCCTGACAAATCTTACCTGAGATCTCATCTGATATCTCATGTGATTTCTCACCTAAAATCTCATGCCAAATTCTCATCTGAGATCTCAGTTGAGATTTTGGAAAGAAAAATAAATAAAAAAATTTTGTGCAACAATTATAATTTATACATCAATAGAATGATAACCTAAAATATCAACAGTTATAGGAAAAAAAAAAAAATTCGGCTTATATCGGTCACGTACTCAAGCCTCCAGTTTAACAGGCAAGCATCTTATCGCTTGGCCAGAGACCATGAGATACCAGTACGACAATTTCGGTCTATATAAAGTGTAAGTACCATGTGTTATTGTTTTTCTTATTCACAACTGAATCATACAATTATAAATAGATATAATTTTTCCCAATCTTAATTCCGATAGTTAACCAACTAGATAATATTCAGGAACATTATTTTCTTTACAAACAATATTTTTCTCTCTTAAAGTTACTCTTGAGGGGGCTTTATATCCAAGTAAGGCATACGTTCTTAATAATTATTGTAAATGTTTATTTAAATGTAATTATAAAGAAATACTACAATATAAAACAGGGGGACTTAATGTGTTATAAATAAATTATTTAAAAAAAATCCAAATTACTTGTGTGTATATTATTTTTTTTTTAAAAAACACTTATAAAAGTTGGAAATCCTTTAAAGCTATTCGTGTTATTCCAACTTTTCAAACTTTTTTTACTCCGTAAAGAATTTCGTATAGAGTAATTACTGTAAATCTTATGATACACAACACATGTGTAATGAGTTAGGTACCATTGTTTATACCAAACTGTAGGTTTTCACTCCTTTTTTTGCGTTTTCGGAAAACAATTACATTTAACTCACTAAACATGAATCGTAACAACAAATTTCCAGTGATGACTTTATCTGTAATTATTTACGGAGCATAATAAGCTTTGAAAAGTTGGAATAACATGAATAGCTTTAAGGATTTCCAACTTTTATAAGTGTTTTTTTTTTAATAAAATAATGTACACGCAAGCAATGTGGATTTTTTTAAAATGATTTATTCACAACACATCAAGTCCCCCTGTTTTTATTGTAGTTTTTCTTTATTATTACATTTAAATAAATATTTATAATTATTATTAAAAACTTATGCCCTAATTGAATATAAAGCTTCCTTAAGAGTCACTTTAAGAGAGAAAATATTTTTTGTGAAGAAAATAATGTTCCTGAATATTATTTAGTTGGTTAAACATCGGAATTAAGATTGGAAAAAATTATATCTATTTATAATTGTATGATTCAGTTGTGAATAAGAAAAACAATAACACATGGTACTTACACTTTATATAGACGGAAATTGTCGTATTGGTATCTCATCCTCTCTGGCCCAGCAGTCAGATGCTTGCCTGTCAATCTGGGGGCTCGAGTTCGTGTTCCATATAAGCCGAATTTTTTTTTTGTCCTATGACTGTTGACATTTAAGGTAATCATTTTATTTATGTATAAATCATAATTGTTGCAAAAAATTTTTTTATTTATTTTTCTTTCCAAAATCTCACCTGAGACCTCAGATGAGAATTTGGCATGAGATCTCAGGTGAGAAATTACATGAGATATCAGATGAGATCTCAGGTGAGATTCGTCAGGAGGGACGCAAGGATCTTGGGTTAAAAAGACTTGAGTTATAGTTTCAAGCAGTCATTATTCAACATCCTCCTTATTCTTGATAAAAATGACTGGAGTTTTGAATGCAGGTTATCCCCCAGACTGTAACTGTTTTTACGCCCTTTATTTTTCTTGATTAACTAATCACACATTACATCTATAAACTCTATACTGGATTCACATAAATTCAAACTAATTAATATAAATTTAAACTTATTCATATAAATTTAAACTAATACATGCGACTTGATCATCACTTTTTTAAATTTTGTTTTCGTTTTTCTGTTTTTTTTTTGTTTTTATATAACTTGTATTTAATTCTGTACTTTTATTTTTAATTCAACTTCTATTTTTCATACATTATTTTTATTTATTAATGAATTTTTCTCGTAATTTCAAATGTAAATCTATTTTTGTCAACTAATTTGTAACTTTTGCGCATTTTATATTATACTCTGTAAAATTAAAATTTGAGACTGAACGTGGTTATACCACATGGTCTTATAAACATTACTTACTTACTTACTTACTTACTTGTGTACTCATCACCTGCACGAAAATTTTGCGCAAATCTGCCGCAATCAGGAGTGCATCGAGTCTAGACAAAACACGCACTCGACTGATCGTCAGATTTGTGCACTTCTTGCGCAAGGATTTTGTGCACTCGCCTGCACGCGCAATCTTGCGCAAATCTGCTGCAAGTGGAACTGCCTCAAGTCAGAATGATAACGCACTTGACTAACCATCAGATTTGCGCACTTCTTACGCAAGAGTCTTGCGCACTTGCCTGCACCCAAACCTTGCGCAAATCTGCCACAATCAGAAGTGCGTCAAATCAAGATAAATAACGCACTCGACTGATTTGTGCACTTCTTACGCAAGAGTCTTGCTCACCTGTCGTGCATCAGAATTACGTTAGATCTTGGAAGCAGACTAGATGCAGACTTACACAATTTCGCTGTCAATGTAAATCTTGTGCAAGAAGTACGTTAGAATTGCAAAGACTGTGCTACCAGGGATATCATATTAGTTGGATGAAGGGAAATATTTCATAATTATTTGATAGTTTACATTGGTTTCACCAACTGCCATAATTGAAGTCATGTTCGGATGTCGAATATGACTGAGGAGAGTTATTTCTCTCATAATATTTTTTTCCATCGTACCTTTCAACATTACTTTTACAGCTACATCATTACCAGCAAAAGTTCCTTTGTACACCTTGCCTTGTGCTCCTTCTCCCAGAATTACATTTAACAATTTAACCTTACTAGCATTTACAGAGGGAATATTGATACGATTTAGTCTTTTGATATTTGTGTCAGTAGGAACAACAAATTCAGAAAGTGGCCTTTGTTCACTGACTTCCTTTAATGCTGGTACATGTTGTTCATTTTGATCACTCATTTTTGAATTAGTTGTTAGTTGAGAGAAAATTGGAGATGTTATGGACTGATTAGATGAACTCATAGATATTTTATCAACTTCAATCAAACATGGTGGTGGAATCTTAGGAACTGATGTCGATTTTCCATGTAAATGATGGACTGGTAAATTTAAGTCAATACCACTTACATGCGTCTTATCACTCGACTAGCAGCCCCCCGTCTCAGCTTCGCCCGAGACTTACTAAATAAAACACCGTAGTGTGTTGACATGTAATGTGAAACATTTTCAGTTAGAAATTTTACACATATTCCTGACACATCTCAGAACAAAAATCTTCTTATTAAAAATATATTTTTTCGGAATCCATACAGTTTATTTGGTCAAATAATAAGGTGTAAAAATTCAAAAAAATAATTATGCTGAAAGGTACCGTGCGTTCTTGATGCCATAAAATAATCGGTGGCTATAAGAAGCCGTTGATTTACAGTTTCTCCCGTGTAATTCACGAAAAGGGCTATTTTTTAAAGCTGTTAAGCTTAATGTTATTTAATTCTGTTGCAGGTGGCCTCGATTTTATGTCGACGCCACCTAGCGGATTTTACTGAACTAAAGCGAAAAGCTGGCGTATTTTTGCAAAATTTTGAGCTCATTTATCGCTATTGTTATTAAATTTTGTAAGATAAAAACTATACTAAAACCATCTAGGAAGTATCATGAATCAGTGTGCAAAATTTCAGCAAAATCGGTTCAGTAGTTTTCGTGGTTAGCGATTACAACGGTTTTAGCGACTTTGCTTTATATATTAGTAAGATTGAGTTTGGATCGGAGCTTCCTTTACTGATTTTTCAAGTTTGTCACCGGTTTTTTTTTTTTTTTTTTGGTTGTGAGAAGAAATACATGCCAATAGTGATCAGATTTTTTCAAGTTAAGTTTACCATAATTCCAAAAATTAATGTCTTCTCCTTGTCCATCCGTGAAAGATTTAATAACTTCTCCATTTGAACGACCAATTTGAATCACACAATTTTCAAAAAAACTTGTATTCTGATCATCGATATATTTTTCAGCTAATGCAGCTTGTAATTCTTGAATAGAGTAATTGTAGTTTCCATTTATCATGATTTTTTTTCTTGGTGAAAACATAGTTTTATAAGTATCACCTGAGAGACTAGTTTTGTGTTTCCAGCCCACATTGAGTACTCTCTTTAAAAAAGGTGTTTCAAGTATTTTAGCACTTTGGCATTTTTGTTTTTTGTTTCCAATTTTTTGATCTGTCACCTAAACCAGATACAACAGATGTATATTTCGTTAATAATAACATTTTATTATTTAAAAATATTACCTTAGAGCTTTAATTAGGAAACTTTTCCTTGATTTTACCCAGCATCTCTTGAAATAGTTTACATTTTTTTGCTTAGGCTCACGTATTTATATTTTTTTAAGGATACAATATTTAATTATTGTTCATTCATATAATCAAACTTAAAGTAATGGAGATGAATTTTTTTACCATGATCATGAAACTTGTAAGAGTCAACTTCATCGTTGATAAACACAAAATTTTCGTCAGACTTTACCTCGCAGTTCGTAAGACAAATAACCTCCAATTTGGAAAAGATCGAGTAAAGTTGATTTCCTTATTTTGGTATCTTTTATAAGAATGTTCACACTTGCGTTATCGCGTGTGATTTTGATCTTTTTCATTGCAACGCCAAACATTTAGTAAAACAAAAAAAATTAATAAAATTAAGAAGATACAGTGAGCGGGATAACCTACATTGTGTTTGTATTTCCATACCACCCGTATTTCAATCAGCAACGTTTTTGCACTGCAGTTGCCTCACCTTCGATTCGGCTCACACTCTCGTTTTTCGATAAATTCAGCATGCTTGCGACTTCGCATACAGATGGCGTATAGGCGCTTCCGTACTAAAGACTAAATTGTTTGTTAGCTCAGTTGGTTGCGCACTCTGTTTTGGATGCAAAGATTATGGGTTTAAGACTCAATGACGTTTCAGACGGTCAAACGACGCGCAAACGCTTGGCCAATCAGAAGCTGTCTGCACACAAGCGTGCGCGAGTTTTCAGCGCAGTTAGCACGATCTCTGCACACAGCCCACACGTATATGTGTTTATGTACATTAATAGAATCTTTACATACGGTTATACCGCCTGTACGCACCCAACTGCCTATAGTTTACAGAGTCCCTTTACACTACCAGAAATATTCGGTGATGAGCATGGGATAACCAGGCGAACGAGAATCATGCAAATATTGTAGCTGTACTGCACCGATTAACAGATGGCGTAACAGAGATTGTGCAGAACAGTACTGGATAACGGTGCATGTTGGTCATATTATTGCCAAGTTACTGACTTTACTGATTTTCAGCTGAATTTTGAACTATTATCACTTATGTTTCAGGAAATATAATATAAATAAGTAACCGAGCAATTATTAGGTTTGAGGGCCAGAGAATAGTATCTTGTTTGTTTTTTCCGTGTAGCAAACAGTAGTGACTACTTATATGTCTTGTTTGCGAATCGCTTTTCTGCTGTACCTAGTATATATAGTGTTCCGTACCCGTATGTTATAAGAATTGTATAAGACTTGAAGTGAATATAACAGTATTTTTCTGATTACATAACCCTTCATTACAAATATTAACAGGTACAAACTTCAACCCGTACGAATTTTAACTTTTTTAAATCTTGCGTGACAAAGTGAGTCAGTAGGTATGTCTGCTACTCACATAACCTCATGAACTTCTGAACACGACTATTTATTTTTTTTTATCACAAATTTATTGCTAAGTTGTCCACCCTCAATTTTTAATGAAGCACATTGAAGACGAGGACTTTATCTGCAAGACGTATATACTCGTTCTCCTGGGATAGTTTATTTTGTCTTATATCTGACACGAATTCGTGAACACATTCATCCTGAGAGGATGTTACCATACACATGCAATACAATCCAAAAAGTAAACGACTATTCATTTTTGTTGGAAGTACGAGATGAAATAAATTTCGTGGCGGTAAAATTGTGCATTTTACTAAACCCTCAACTTTTTCTTTAAAATTTTCAAAATTTTTCCCTGATAATATTAAACAGTCATTACCGGTATAAATTTTTGGATGTCTAAGTGGAAATGTACCTGTCTTACAAATGTAAGGGTATAGTGAGCAAACGTCCAAATATTTTATCCTTTCATTATTTTTAATTGTATAATGTGTAACAATATTCCCTGTACGACCACTGTAAAAAGCATCTCGAGGGTTTGTAGTGCAGATTTTTGCAATTGGATGATTTTTTATATAGTCTAAATACTCGCTATTATTTTTTGTGAATTCGTCAAAATCATGCTCCCATATCTCAATCATTTCGTAGCCGTACTCTTTTATTTTAAAACTTATTTTCATAGTATTTTCGTATCGTTCTGTGAAAGTTTCATTATTATTTAATTTTTGATACCGATCGTTAGGAAAACAACGAATACAACATGAAAATAACAACCATGAAACTGAAACAAGGTTCCTTTCGAATTTGTTGTTTCTATTTGAGGTTTTAAATAACCATCAACGAGAGGACCTTCTATTAAACGATATTCTCGCGATCTACCTGCATGGATGATCTCTACATTCCTTACTTTTTCTTCCCACAATAGCCAGTGGATGCATTTTTTAGAAAATCCTCCTGCGTATGTATACCCAGTTGCAGGAATAATCCCGATTGTATCTTTTTTTTAAAATTTTTTCTGGTATAGTACGGAACATGCACTTGCTACTGTCACGCTTTCAACAAACCGATCTACTTTTCTGACTTGCATACAAATTTTTCGAAAAGACGTGCAAGCTTCACGTAATATTTTAACATCTTGGACACAATACTCAACAAGCTCTTTTTTAAAGTCAAATTGTGCGTTTACATCTGAAGTTACTTTGTCGTACCATTCTAAAAACTTTGCGCGATCACGGGTGTTCATAGAATCTGGCGCGTAGGAGCGAGAATCTGGATGAGGACCTTTACAATTTTTATCGCTCGTAATGAATAAATATAGAAAATACCCTTTTTTTGTATTTCCTGCAAGATTAAACGTTTTGGGTCAATCAGCCAATTTCATAGGTTAGTAATTTAAACTATCTATGAATTTAGTTTTTCCTAACGACATACGAATAATACTGCATCCATTAAAAATAAATTCGGGGGTACCTTTTTTGTTATCTACCATATATTTTAAGATAAATTGACCATTAAAAGCCTTAGAGTTGTGCGCTATACAGATAAATGAAGTAAAAGTTTTACTTTCGAATTTTACCGCAAAATCAACAAATTTTTTTAAGCACTCCTCACCCTCAAAAATAAGTTGTTTAACACCACAGAAGGGACAACTCTCATGGGGATTTTTTTCAATCTCGTCTATACATACATCACACCGTATTTGCACCACGCAAAAGATCGGTATGTGCACACACGTATTAGCAGCATCATATTATTCTATATCTTGACGCGTTTCAAAGTCATAAAAAATAAAACCATTTTTTTTAGTATTTAAATGATGCTTTAACGTAATAGGTTGCATACTACAAAGCTTGTTAAACTTATGAATGCTTTTACACTCTTTGCACTATTTTTTCCCGCAATCATGCTTACCTTTAGCTAAGTTTATAAGCTTGTCGCATAAATTACAAATTTTAACTACATCGCATATGCTTCTTGTCGCTCTTTTGTGATTTTTTGTACGCGCAAATGGCCCTTTTATCTTATGATTATTATAACATTGATCCCCGTAAAATTCTTTTGTACAATCAGTACAAGATTTTTTTTTTTTTATGTATCGTTGGTGTTATTACAATTTGGCGATCCGTTGCATGCAGGGCAAACCGATTTATAAACATTCTCACCTATGCGCTTGTAATTTTTATTGCACGTTGCACAAAAATACATTGATCATACGGATAATAAATTTTTAATTAAATTATAATGCCCCACGTCATCATAGAATATGATGTTTATAAATTATGTGCAATATATTGCTCCGTCATTAGCACCGTCGTATATAGGAGCTGTATCATCACCAAAAGACTCGTATTCAAATATCCGAATACATATGTTATGTTGTTCAAAATATCGCTGAAATTTAGAAAATTCTACATATCCATACCCTTGGTCATTATTTATTTCAATGTCACATTCTTGCATTAATTTAATAGCCTCTGACTTTTGTTTATTTTCAGTTCTTATTTTTTTCCATTGTTGGGGCCAATCGGTTGAAAAATTTTTCATGGTCAAAACCTTACCACATACAAGAACCCTAGCTAAACATAGATTATCTCTATTATTTATCACCAAAATGCCTTTTTTACTTAAATTATTCAATACATCTTCCGGCGCACCCCACCCTTGAGGGAGTTTGACTAATGTAACTTCAACTACTAAGGTTTTCACGATGTCAATGATGCGCTTGCTCTGTTCGATTTTTTCACACAAACCCCAGATATCGTCGTAACTTATTTGATTAATAAGTTTATAGTAAATACCTGCCGATCCTTCGGTTAACGCGTCCGAGTGCAAGTCTATCCCCACAAGATAGTTACTAGAAGAGTATTTCTTTTTAATAACAGTTATAAGTTCACGAAAGGCATTCTTAACCCACTCTAATGTGTTTACCGTATCCGTAGGGTTAGTAATTTTAAATTTTATAATGCAACAGGTTGTTTTAAATGATTTTATAAATTTTTTTTATCGCTTTCTAAAATTATATATTCTGTACCTCTTGACGTGTCTAGTTCTTCCTCGGTCTATACGGCGACGCTCGCAACGCCTCTTCCATCTTGATGATCGCGATGAAAAGGGGGATGCTCCTGAGGTTGTTCGATAGGTGCACTTTTAATTCTATCGACTCTGTCTGTAAAATAAAAAATAGTTTTAATTGAAATGTAAAACGTCGTTTTTTTGAGAAATATAAATATAAATATAAAATTTATTAGTTAGCTGCGTTGGTGTCATGTATCATAGTTACACCCGATGAACCTAGTGTCGGTTCGGCTATCTTTTCCAGCAAGCAGTCAGGCTGGTTTTTTACGCAATATTTTAAAAAAAATATAATTTGAAAGTTAAAATGGATGATGGAAAAAAGACGTGTATGTAAAGATTTTAATTTACCCAAAGATATTTTCATCTTCTTATAAGAGAGGCCCACCCCTGACGGTCCAGGCATACCATCATCCAAGGGGTTCTCCTGCTTTCTCTTAAGTGCACCATCAACGTTTCAAAGATTTTCGGAATCTTCAAAACATATGTTGGCAACTAAAACAGGATTTCGTTTAATTTTACCGATCATGCAAAATTTTTAAGTATAAAAAACTTTGAAAAAATACAATACAATACATTACTTACCAAGTTTATCGTACGCCTTATACATTTCCTTTAACATCCCGATGTTCCTAGAGTTAGACGGTAGACACTCTACCACTGCTTGGATGGCTATGGGACTACGAATTAGATACAGAGGGTACAACGCAACCGCGTGCACCCTCGCCAGGTAAATGGTAAAAAGCTCCTGTAATACTCCTATTAATTCGTTAACGGAGTGTGTAGGTAGCACGTCACTAAACCAATTGTCGGTGTACACCTTACGCGCATCTTCCGACACGATGGTTGCGTATCACGCACAAGAGCGAACTACCTCGAACAAAGCCATGATCGTAGATGATTCCATTTTACTTTTTATTTACGTGGAAAAACTAAGAAAAACGATGTAGCTAGCAAAAACTTATAACACACTGTTGCTGAAGTTAATCAAATTTTAGTAATCGCACAATACACATAAATCGATAACAATGGCGTAGCTAGAAAAACCTAATGCAATGCAGCAGTAGAAATACACTGTTACAAGCTTCAAACGTAAATGCAAAAATTTTACTTAATTAGACTTTCAAGTAAATTGCGAAAACCTTTGAACGTGATGTAACACGTAAAGATATTGCAGTGTATCAGCAAGAAAATATGATTCGGCTGAGAGTGTCGGATAAGGACTGATTTTCTTTTGCGTTTTCTTCTTTTTCCTACTTACTTCTATACTTCCCCCCTTTCAGCCAAAATTTTAGCCAATGTATGATAAACGTTATAGGTGTACACAGGCAAATCACTCTACTCTTGTCAGTGCATGGGAATTACTCCAGGACCAGTATGACGTCAAATATTATTTCAGGGTGACATCACGCACCTCCACCGCTATTTCTTATAGTTCTTCATGTTTTCAAAAAGATTAAAAATATTGTACCTGAGGGACAATCAATAAATTGCAGCTGAGGGACAGTTGCATACTTCCCAACTGTCGTCATTTACTCTTCTTCATATTTTGAAAAAAATGTAGGAAAAACCCTACATTTATTCGCAAATACTTGTCAGGTAACTAAAAAAAATACAAATATAGGTTTAAGCTCGTGTTTAAGCATGTTTTAGCAGGTTTTTTCGTAGCATTGTACGTGATAAAAACAAATGGTGTACTATCTATAGGACATCCTTATGATCCATGTATCGACCAAATTTGAGTGGGAGAGTGCAGCAGAATTGGATATTTTGCCGTTCGGGTATCATTTTTTCATAAGACTACCAGTCAGCCTCACAGCATAGTTAACGACGGACGCATAGATAACGTTCACCTTGCTTGCAAATGCGTATTTCTTTAAATTTTGAAGTGAAGTATTGTTTGATTTAAATTTAATGCGACACATTGATCTGCAAAATGGATCTATTCATACAGAAACAAAAACATTTTTTAACGAGTGATGTTGATAAACTAGGATCCAATTTATTTGAAAATGCAGCAAGCAGTGAAAGCGCTATCATATCAACTACAAAAGTATTGCTCTATTCGTATCTACTCAACAAGACGGCTACGAAAAAAATTGTTGTGGGGCTTTACTACAATACGCATCGTCAGTGTTTCGAGCCTTCCTTACAGTTTTCGAAATGTCAGTTCACAGGAGGTGTTATTATAAATGCGCATGTATCGAGCGAACTTAAAGATCATTTTGCTGTTATTAATGATTATGATAAAAACATCAGTCAAATCGAACGCATTCAAGTGGGTAATATTGAGTTGATATTTTCATTATCTTATGGAATGAAATCAGTAATCTTTGATAAAAACGATATCAGTGGTGGAGAAGATGGTGGTAGGAAAAAAAAAAAAACATGTGGTTCAACAATTGTCATGCAACACCGCACCTTTTTGGGACTCACCCAAGCTGTCATATGCATGGATGAAAGACTTCGACACATCGAATGCACAGCAACGTTAGTCAATAAATGTATGGACTTTATAGTGAACAAGTCAACTGTTTTATGTAAAAGTATGACTCTAGTGAATAAAATCAATGTGTTGTCTTTGGAAAAGCTGATAGAGGAACACTTCTCATATCTGCGAAAAAACGTCAAAGGAAATCTTTACTCCACTATCGATAATTTCTTTTTAGAAAATAATTTTGTCATGGTATTTTTAGAATTAACTACATACTGTTTAGAGATTTTTCCAAACGATATAATTTTTAAATTAAATTAAATTAATAATATATTATAAGATTAGAACGTTATGTTAATAAACTTAGAATTTTGTATGAGTTCTTGTATTCTAAAATTTTTGTACAATATATATTCTTAACATATTAAAAACTTTTTTTGTTTTAAAAACCCACCCACCACTTGCTCCTCCCACCTTCACAATAACATTGGGACCGTCCTCCTAAATTTCCCTCCTCTAAAAAAAAAAAAATGTTTTTACCGACCTAGTAGTGTCAGTAATCAAATTTGAATTTCGCGCCAAATCCGGCGCCATTATCTACCCAGGGTTATTGGTTTGAATTTTCCGCTGCTCCGGTCACGTGACCCTGTCAAAAATAGCGTCAGATAAGTGTCATGAGAAACATGTAAACGTAACAGTTCTTTTCAAAATATTTTAAACTTTTTCAACTACCTGTTTTTTAAGTAACAATAACATATTTATGATACACTAGTCAAAACTATCTTTCACAAGAAGAAATATACATTTTTCCAAACACTTGACTTGTTACACAAAATTTTAAAATCATTCGAATGTTATTACTTTGTGGTATTGTATTTTCGTTCAGGTATGCCAGCAACCTACTGATTGTGGATGCAGTTCAAAAAAACATTGTGGATTCCAGTCATGTGATACTTTGTCAAAAAATATGGACTCCTTCAGTGCAGCAAGTAATTGATTTTTTGATGGTTGGATAAGTGATATTTATAAATTTTGAGAGGTGTTGACGAAATTAGTTGTTAATGCTTGCATATTCACTATGATTACTCAGAAATCAGCAAGAATTTAATATATTGGTGTAGGTACACATGTTTGTTTTGACTAGGACAGGTGTCATGATTTCCTTATTCCAGATTGGGAGATATTCTTTTTTCTTTTTATTTAAATTAACACGTAATTTATTTTGTTTGCAGAGTATGAAGTATCGATGAGGTGAAATAGTTATCGATAAAAAAAAAATACATAATTTTACTTTGACGTTGGCGTACATTGAGTAATTAAACACTACTACTCTTATGTTCTTGTAACTAAACAAGTATTGTATATTTATCTGTAATTTTTTATTTGTTCACAGTAAATTAATAGATGACGACAAAAGTATGCAGTACACTACGTAAACTGATTTTTGAAAACTAAGCTTTTCAATGGGATATTGCCTGGCTATGACTTTGAGTTACGTTTTCATAGATTTATTTTATTTAACAAAGAGGTTGTAGGCTGGAGTAAGTACAGTTTGTTGTATTATACATTATTTTTTGTCTACAACACATGTATTTATCAGCAAATGATATATATATACGTATTACTAGCACTCACGATTAAAAACTAGTCGTTTGTAAATACCGTATTTTTAGCTTTTGTCAAATTCATATTGGCTAAGTTTAAGTCTAAAAGCTCACAAGCAGATGGTTTCCGTCTCCCGTTCTCAACATTATTAGCTGCAGCTGTTAAAAAATGGACAATCAACAACGTTTAGTTTCACCGTTGAAGATCATTACCCAACGTCCCAGAGTAGTGCTCAAGAGTTGGAGTGGAAAAAAAATCAAAACAAAGTTAAACTATGGCAAGACAGTCGATTTCGATCATCCATAATAGTACACTGAAAATGAAATTGTGCATCCTCCGCCACAGCACGTGCAAAAATCACACAAAATACCCTAATACTTTTTATCTCAGTCACTTGTGCAGCAGTCGCACAAGTCAGGGGAGCTCACATTCCAGATTTGTACGTCAGTGGCACTCGCATCTTAAGGTGTCTGCTACTCATGCCTCCTATGCATCAGATGCTTCTTGTCTCTTGTGAGCAGTGCAATCAGAGCGTGAACCTTGTTATTTATCTAGGCTGATCAATCAATTATCTGTTAAATTGTGCGTTACACCACGCATTATACTTTTATGCGTAAGCGTGTTATGAATTTATACCGATTTTTCTTAATGCGTAAGGTAAAGTACACTATATTCGGACAAAAGTTTTGTACAGACCTATATCCGGACAGCAGCGATTATTACATAACCTCATTTTCTCAATGTTCACGACTGTCCGGATTATGGTCCCTACGTCGTAACGGGACCTATATTCGGACCATTTAGAAATGCATTGTCCGAATATAGGGGTTTTGAGACTGAATCTTTATAACTATTTTAAACAATGATCACACGGTCACAAAGAACTTTTTTTTTTCAAGTGACAGAAAAATTACTTTATTATCTATATGTCAACGGTCTTTTTCGTAAAAACAGCTAATTTCTTTGTGAAGTTAGAAATAGTGGATTACCCAAAATTATGTGTCTGAATAGAGGGTACTTTACCTTATATTGTTATGTAGCTTTCTTGAAATACCCCATGACTAGCGTTGCTGCTGCACCATGCAGTTTGCTCAACACGTACACCATACGACTTGTGCAGCTGCTGCCCAAGTCTCGCGCAGCAACAGCACTAGTCTTGGGCCTCTTCTGCTTTAGTGTGAGCGAGGTAACAACTGCCCTACCTCTAGTTGAGCAGGTACACTATTTCATTTTCAGTGTAGTAAGGGTGAGTAATTTCCAGACACCTCTGACGTCACCGTCTGGTGCGGACGGTCGGGCCCTGTGGCGAGTGTTTGGTCGTGCTGTTGGAGGAGGGGGAGGAGCGGGGTCCCTAGCTGGGGAATTTTGGGGCTTCGAGGAGTGGAGCGGTTTTTAAAATTTGGTAGGGCGTTGGAGGTGGAGTGGAAAGGTGAAAATAATGAGTCGTTTGGAATTGGGTTAACAAAATTTTTTTATAGCGAGATATAAAGTGATACACAATACAATGTAAAAACTTAAGATAATTGTTTATAGTATAAAATGTATGGTGATATAATATTAATACATATAGGTAAAGTTGTCACTGATAAATAGTGTTGTTAATCTAATAGGTTATAGTTTTATACAATGTAAATGATAAATAGAACGCAAGATGTCTAGTTTTTTGTGATGTGTTTCAACGCAGGATGTATATTTCAAAATTAATAAAAGCAAAATATTTCTATACTTACAACTTTGATTACATGTTGAGAATGTAACGCCGCTATTTTCTAGTTTCTTACGTCTAGTAATTTTATTGTGCAAAGTTACACTTATTTCATCATTAGTTGATGTAGTTCTTAAAAATATTGAACAAAACATACCCAAAGTACAATTATCAGACATAAAAAACAAAAATCGATACAGAAATGACCACACACTCGAGAGTTAATACTCTGCAATTGTTGTACGTTCCAGTCGTAACTAATACAGTTTCGTCTAAGTCAATCAACATAGTGTGAGACAGCGGGTGGCAACCCATAACTGTCAAAGAAAACTCCATGTCTGCTGGTTTCGACATAGAAGGCAACCCAATCCGTGCCAGGTCTTGTGCTCTCGTCTGTATTAGCTACAAGTGCACACGGTCTCGTCCAAACAAACCGCATCTTGTCTGCTGGAAATACCCCGACTGTCGGTGTCGGAATATGCCACGACGCTTTTTGTATTTGTAGTGAATTTATCTTCTCTTATTTCGGCGTACACAGATGCAGTAGAGCCCCCACTTTTTCTAGATTTACAAAGGTTAATGCTTTTCATGAAGTTCCCGACGTCTTGTATAGCAACAGCAGTAGAGGAGGATGACGACTGGTTTAAACGTGCAGGTTTTATTATCGGCTCTTGAGTTTTTTTTTTTTTACATCTAAAGCATCATCTGATGTGGAGTAAGAGGGAATAACTCCTGTAGAATGTACTGTCTTGTTAATCCAGGTTCGTAAATAAGAAACACGAGCTAGGGCACAGCTGAAAGCTTCCGTTTTTCGACTATGATAACGGCAAAAGTAATCGTTATCGCGAGAAAGATTTTTAAAAGATGGGCAAGAGTACTCTTCAAGATTTTTTATTTGACGCCCTAAAACTTTTTCCAGTAATTTTTGCTTTTGATTACGTCAAACGTAAATGTGAAGAGAACTTCTTGCTATGTCACGTAGAGCGCTGTATACATCCTCCATATTAGCTTCATCATCAAACCACTCGAGTCCATGAAAATAACATGTTAAATAACTATTTGTAGCTAAAAGTCCTGACGTCAATTCCGTAGTGTTGTAGGGTGGTTTTATAATCCAATGTGAATTGAAGTTACAGTCGACACCCACCACGTCGATTTCTTTTGGTAAAAAATCACCATTCTCATCGTAAAATGCTTGAATATCTACGATGAAACTAACTTTTTCCATGATTTTTTGTGAGCAGCCACGTCCACTGTCTTAATTGGTACGTGGCATACTGATCGTTCGACGAAAGATTGGAGATTACGAGATGAGGAAAAAAGGTTTGTAACAGCGCTTAAGAAGTGGTAGTGAATATGAGAAGAGGAGTGATGGGGGTTAGTGGTGGTAGTGGTGGTACAAGGGAGGTAATTAAATGAGAGAAAAAAAGTCTTTTTAGGCGTGGAAATTAACAACTATCGGACGGTGTGAGTCTATTTTCAACACATTGTCAAATTCTGAGTAAAGAATGAAATTTATCGTTTTTGTCAAAGGCGTCTCAAAACGTATTTCTATTCTGACAGACCCATTTTTTACTAAATTCCAATGACCTGCAAAGTGCGCGGACAAATCTGGTGTGAGATCAAATGCAAAAAGACAATACCCTTTTGGATAATCTTTTCTGTGTATGTTGTTTCCATCGTTCATGTAATGTATTTCGGAGCCAGAAAATAATGTCTGATAAGCTTTAACGTACATAGATCCACTTCCTATAAAAGTAGGTTGTAATGGTTTGCTTGGAATTTGTACCCCATCAACGTTTAATGACAAAAAATTAATAGAGTAATTTTGGAAATTAAAGGGGTTAAGTTTTCTGTCCCCGTTGAAAGCTTTGTTCTCGACGAAACCTAGTATTATTCTTTTTGGTAACTGGCCAAGAATAACGTTTTCTAAACAGTCGCCTGTTATACCACTGTGCATAGTAAAAGATTTAACTTCCACACGGGTGATTGGATATTTTGCAGTAGTGTTTACTAAAGTCTTTGCATGTGCAATCAAAACTGTGGGGCTTACTTTTACTCGTCGAACAAGAAGTGTTGCTTCGGTAATACTGACTGAATAATTCCTTGTAGATGGATCCATCAAACAAGATGCATCCTTCGAACGAACCAGATGTAGACGAACTTCGACACCATTTAATAAAAGTTTGTCTTGATTAAACACATCGCAATGCTAATGACCACCAGCTACATCGGTTTCCCAAAGACTCGTGGACAAGTAAGAAGTTTTTGCTGCAGGTCCATTATTTAATAGTGTTTTGATGTATGCTCTGTACGGGTAAGCATTGTTAGGAGGAATCACTAGTTTTTTATTGAAATATATATCAACTTGATTAAATATAGAGTGTAAGAAATTGTTTACTGGAGCCACAGCCACATCTGTATCCTTGTCGTAAGGTATTAATTTTACATTAACTCTCAGCATTGTGTGAGCAAGGTCCAAATAATCCTCATTTTGAGAGTTTATAACTTATAACAAACTCTATCGGACTTCCATTGGTTAATGATGAAACAGGTTTATAATAAACCCATCGACCTGCCTCTAATGCTGTCTGAGTAAGAGAAAGAGAAAATAAATCCAACTCACTCTTGAGACACGGATCAGTGTGGCTATGCAAAAAAGACATTATTAATATTTAACTAAAAATAATGTTCACTTTAGATTTCTTTTTTTTCTGCCCTTCTTTACTCTTTTTACAGTTAACAGGCTTAATTTTTTTACTATTCTTCTTTTTCCCTTCTCTATTCTTATTCTTTTTAACAACACTTTTCTGGCGTCCACGTTTTGTCACTCGAGATGTTTTCTTTTTAGCACGAGTCGTAGAGATGTGATGGGTAGCGCTTCTGTTACGAGACTGCGCTTGACGTTTGTACGGTAAAGCATTATATCTGGATCCTTCCATTAATCTAACAAGCTTTTCCGTTGCCTTACGTTTCAAGTTTATACCTGATTCGGTTGCACGATTTGTCAATGCATCTTTAAATGGCAAATCACGTTGACCAATGTCATAAATTATATTTACACCAGCTCGGAAAGCTTCTTTTCCAATAGCGCGTGAACCTTCTGTTATATATGGCATAGCTGTGCGAAAAAGCCCCGTAAAAAAAGAACCTAAGCCATGACCCCTCTGCCCATGCGAGCCAGTAAACACATGCTTAACACCTCTACCTCCACCACCGTACTGAGAATGATACACATCGTAAAAACTCATTTTGTACTACGATTCTAAAAAAACACTTTCCTAAAATGTAACACCACCGTCAGTGTCCCAAACTCGAATGCTATCGGTTTACCAAATTGGTCTCTTATATCTATATCGATTGTATAAAATCTATTATTGAGGAGGGGTACGTATGCAATATGTGTATACCTCTTGACGATTGTACTACCAAAATGAACTTCTTTAGCATCCAAGTTAACTATTTGTAATAAAAGTGCAAACGTGTCCCCAACAAAACACGGTTTACATTTATTAGAGTAAATAAAATGTTGATCGGGCACTACTCTTGACATGCTTGCTGGCTGTTTACCGTGAATTAACATTCTGTAATCATCCTTTATTTCTGCACGTTCTTTTTCGATATGAATTATTCCTTCTTCGAATCCTAAAATGCGTTGTACTGCGTTTGATAACCAGGGTCATTTTCCACCCTTATCTTCTTCAAAATGTTTCACTATAAATGAAAACACTGTTCCTTTGTTTTCTAAGGTGGGCACACTAATAAATATAGAACCATCGTCCTTGTTATAAATTAACTTACGTTGATATTCTTCATCTTCAGAGATATATTCCATCCATTTGTTATTTATTGCTTCACATAAGCTTTTTATCGAGTCGTATGTGCCATGTTAAAAATGACATTCTGTTTTATCCTCAGGTGCAGTGAGTAAAGCATCCTCTCGAGTGACATGTAAAATAGTGCATGGTACGTGAATCTCGGAAATTCTAACCTCCCATTTTCCACACAGCTCGTTTTCTTTTGGTAATTAAGTAGAAAAATTCGTTGTAGTATTATTAGGAAAATATTTCATACTGCTGTTGCTGGGCAAAGTTATCATAAAATCGTTATGAACCATCTCTCAAGTCTCTTTTAAAAATCCAAGAATTAAACTTTTCTGGATAACCCACCCAACTAACAAAATATTGTTTGTTTCTTCTCTTTCCTTTAATTCGAATTATTTTTTCAATTTTATGCTCCTGGTCTAATACTCGCTCTTTAGCGATTGGGCTAAGCTCCTCAGGGTAAAAAAAATCCCTCAATACTTTCACCATCCAAATCATGCAAGTAATGTGTGTATAAATTCTGTCTTTTGCTAACACCAACAATTTTAAATATTTCTTCACTCCAGGATTTCACGGCGCCTTTTTCAAATACGTTTTTCTCGCGACTGATACGCACGTAGTCTCCAACTTTATACTTTGATTTAGCTTGACGATTCTGACGATGTTTTTGCTTTTGTGTTCGTCACTTTACTAAATCATTTCTCGCAACGTGCGCGTTACGTATGGTCACTACACTGGGAGCTAGCTTGATTGTGGAGTGGGGTGATTTATTGTACCCATCAATTAAATCTTGTCGTACATTGATGTAGCGGTATGTATTTTTTTATGTAAAATATATGTACATACGTTCCTTGAGTGTTCGTATGAAACGCTCTACTATAGCTGCTTTAACGTCAGGGTTACTCACAATCCGAAATTTAATTCCATTATGCCTTAACAACTGTTGGAACTCACTTCCTAAAAATTCTATTCCCCGATCTGTTTGGACTGTTTTTGGAAATCGATAGTGTTTATAATCGAGAATTTTTGTTAACGCTGTGGTAACTTCACGACAAGTTTTATCACGTGAGCCCATACAAATTTTTCATCTATTGTGATGCAGATGCTTCCATCGTTCAAACAAAACTGAAGATACAAACTCACTGACCAGTATTTTAAACAAAATTTTATTTTTTACCTTAGATGATGTAAATATAGCTACTGTGTACGTATTTTGGTAAATATACATACTGATACTCATCATCAGGAAATATACACGTATGAAATCTAAACTCGTCCAGTGTATCCTGCTTGCAATCGATCATTAAATACCCATGTCCCTTTATCGTTGCATCCTGATAGGTTTCTTGTACAAATTTAGGATCTTCGGGAAAAATTTGTCTTGTCAAGTGTTGTATTTGAGCACGATCACGAGGATTTTTAAACAAAACAATGTACGAAGCGTTGAGACTTATATCACGCGAATGAGTAGACTTGTGAAAAATATTTTGAGTTTTAATCATAACACTTATGTTTTTATAGTGACTCCTTTTTGTGAACAAATCCACAAAAACATTGTTTGATGATTCACGCATTAAATCATCGATAATGAGTAATTTCTTATGTTGAGGATCGTTTGAATAATGTTCGGGTTTTGGTAGTCCTTCGCGAAATTCAATTTGTTGACCATTTTAAAAAAAAAATTTCACTTTAATAACTATCCTGCCACTCTGCATAGTAAAATCAAATTCTATCGAATTGTACACTTGACGATTCATGGATAAAATTTAAGAATCTTTTGACGAAAACGGTCTTACCGTACCCTGTAGGACCACAAATCATACTCGTCCACGGATGCTGCCAGCGCGTATCCATCGCGTCGTTTGAACTAAACTACGCATGTTAGTGTGACCAACTTGATAAAAGTGTATTAATTTACAAATTATAAAAAAGAAAAACCCATTCGTGATAGCGGTGGCGGCGACGGCGGCGGCGGCGGCGGGGGTAACTGTATAGCTCATTCACCGCGGGGAGTCGAGCTGACCTAGAGAGCGCGCGCGTATCATACAGCTGCATTCCTCTAGCTAAGAAGCATTATCTCTCTCCCCATCCCACGCTTTTTTAGCTTGACTAAACAGAGGGATCTCTCAATTTACGCTTTTCTCACTAGGTCAGTCTAAAACCTGAAAAGCGTGCTACGTGTGTTTTTATCTCCTTTCTCTTTTAAAGATCCTATCCTTACGAGTTTTAAGGGTCGAATTTCTCTCTGAAATAAAATGTGACGTCTCCTCGAAACACAAGACAACGTGACAGTGAAAAATTAGTGGGTCTTACAAAAAATGTACGGATTTCGTTCTTTTACACACCATCTTCGTTCTACATTCTATTAATTGACGAATATTCCGACGAGGAAATTTTGGATTCGGAAATGCAAGAATATTACGGTGAAAAAAAATCTGACATTATTTGTCAAAAGTCATCAACCTTAAAAAGAGAAACAGACTTACCTTTTTTACAAAAGTTAAGACAAAAGGATTTGAAGGCATGTATAATTAATGTAATTTTGTGTACAATATTATTTCAATAATGCAGAAAAATATTGTTTTTACAGCCTCACATGCATATAGCAAGAAATATCAATAATAAATGGAGACGTTGTATGGCAGAAGGCTGGAACAGATGTAAAATGGTTGATGTAGGAAAATCTTTGAGAGTATCGCAATCTGTGATGGAGTGTAATATAGTTATTTATGAGTTGAAACAACGTTTGTTAAGTTTACCGCCTCGAGCAATTTTATGCGGGTTAGGAAATATTTTACCAATATCATGGTTAAATAGTTCTCGTTGGACCGATCTCGCGTGTATGCTTTTTGTCGAGCAGTTAAAAATAGAACATTAAGGGCTTTTTTTATCAACGAAGGGATAATTTATAATAGTTTTTACATTTTTCTTACTAGTGATACAATAAATGGATTAACCATTCATTTAAACACCATGCTATGTGCATTTAATATGGCAAGAGTTGATTCTACTGGATTTCATCACCCTATTTGGCCTAGTGACACACCTGTTCGTTTTACTCGTTGAGTCCGTGTTTCATCATCGTCACCTTCTTTTTCTACGAGGGAAAGTTTATAAAATAATGATCAAAATTATGAAAAATACTGTAAAAATAATTTATGCGAGAAAATAAAAAACTTTTTGTTTTTATTTGAGTTTTATTACTTATTAATTACAGGAATTTGATATCGATACACATATTTACACAACAAATTGATCTTGCTAAACACTACTTGACGTTTTGTATTCGAAATTGATAAATAAAGTTAAAATGTTTAAAAAATATTTGTCTATTTCTGATGATGTTTTGTTTTGAAAATATACTTACATTTTTTTTCATTCGATACAGAAATTTATGAGTCGCACAATAAACGTTGAAGTCGTGTAAGCTTATGAATATGAGAAACTTCCTATCAACCAACCTGAAAACTCTTTTGGGTATCTATTAGATATACCAAATTTGATCGATTCAATTTCATTTTCTTCTACGATGTTTATAATATCAGAAACATGTATGTTTAGAAATTTATTAAAATCATGATACCATCCACTATCCACCTTTTCCTTACGACATTTTTTTTCTCATGTAAAACCGTTTCCAGATCAGATTTGCATTTAATACATACAGCTTTACGCATTTTACTAAAGATAATGACATTAAATAATATATTGCTCTTATATTTTAATCTTCGTACGAATTTTAGCAATGTATAAAACTCATTTATTTTTCTTTTATTTTTTAGTTCGTATAAGCTGTGAAGCATGCTGTGCCATGCCACTCCTTCTTAAGATTTTTTAAAATCAGAGTAATGTTTACAATCCAGAGTACAATTTGGTGTAAACTGACACGGACAAATATAAACTCCCTTGTTTATTTCTTGCAAGGCATCGTATAAACCTAGGAAAATTAAAAAAAAGTTACGAATAAATACTTAAATCGTTTCTAAAAATTATTTAATTTTCTTATAACCGAATGGGTAAGACCGTTTTCCATCAATAAAAACATGTTTTTTTAAGACAATTTCACACGTTTCATCTTCGATACGTGTTAGGACGTTTTGTGTGTTAGTTCTTCTTATCATAGAGTTTCGTGTAATTATAACGTTATTTTTATTTTCTTTATTCTCACAATCGCTATTATTTTGAAATTCTCTCTCAACCATAGAGGCAATTGTATCAAAATTTTACTTTACATGTGTCATGCGTCCAACCGGTTGGCACACGTACACGATAACCATAAAACTTTGGTCCTCCAGACACAGAAGTTTCTGTAAAAGAACCTTCTCCATACTCTTCCAACTCATCTGTTATTTGGCGTAATAATGATACTGTGGGCGGATTATATTCCTCGGGATCTTTAGTGTTGGTTACAAAAATAATCGAATCAGTGTCGTAATATAACACTCTTTTGCCTAAACTTTCTAAATAGGAACACAATTTTAATCGTGCTTGAGCTGCGGTGTAAGCAGCTATAGCTACGTTTGTACAGGGGAACGAAAGTGCCGCTTCGTCCTTGTACCTCCATGTGACGTACATAACAGTATCTTTTCCCGGAAGACAATGTTTAACGTGAATTTTTTCTCATCATATAACAGCTTTAATAACGATTTGTAATCATTTACTGTGGTCGTTCTTGGAAGATTTCCACGTTGACTAAATTTACCCCAAAAACTATTTAAACGCAACTTGGCTACAGACCGCAAGCCGGCATTTTTTGAAATATTATTTCTATCTAGTTTTATTTTTTCTGTGTTTTCGTAATGCATAATATAATTATTTTTTTCTGTTTCTGTTTTTACATTGGTAGGCCAACCGCTTGCCTCTTGTTTGATTTTTAAAAAAGTATCTATATATTCGGTAAACAGACCACCACTCCGCGAAACAGAGTCATACTGAGCAGTTTCGTACTGCCAAATTACATCAATTCGAATAAGTTTGTACCCTAATTTTAAAGCTTTTTTTATTTCATTGGAAACCCAAGTTCCTTTTAACATCCACTCATTTACGTCGTAAAAACATTCATCCTCGCATACTTTTTCCATACACGTCCTGCAAAGACCAAAAAGTAGTCTCCCATGCATTTTTGTGGGAAGTATGGGATGAAATAGATTTAACGGTGGTAAGATCGCACATTTAACCAAACCCTCGACCTTATCGTTAAAATTTTTGCAATTAACTCCAGTTAAAATGAAACAATCATCCGCATTGTAAATTTAAGGATGTTTTAAAGGAAATTCGCCTGTCTTACATACGTATGGGTACAAGGGATACATCCAAATAATTTATTTTTTGATTTTCTTGAGCATCATATCGCGTAACAGTATTCTCCGTACGGCCTCCATAAAAAGCGTCTCTTGGATTTAAGATATTATTTTGAGCTATCAGGTGATTTTTGACAAAATTAAAAAGTTCTTGATTTTTTTGCAAATATCGGTCGACATCACATTCCCACATCTCAATTACAGTGTAGCCATATTATTTTATTCTCGAGGTCATTTTAAGTGTATTTTCATATCGCTCCGAATAGCTTTCGAAATTTTTAAGTTTCTTCGTTCGCTCATCGGGGTCACAACGCGGACATCCGTGAAAATAACAGCCGTGAAATTGAAAAACCGTACCCTTACAATTTTTTTCTCCGATTGTAGGTTTTAAAAAACAATCGACTACTGGTCCTTCTATTAGTCGATATTCCAATGAACGTCCGACATGAATTATTTCAATATTTCTAATTTTTTCCTGACACAATATCCATTTAATCGATTTTTCTAAAAATTGACCCGAGCGTTTATAGCCGTTTTCTGAAATAATACCTTTTGTATCATATTTAAAAAATTTTTTTCTAAATACAACCGAGCAAGCGCTTGCAATCGTTATGCTTTCTACAAAAGGATCAACGTTTCCGACTTTTAGAAAGATTTTTCTAAAAGCCGTACATGCCTGACGCAATATTTTAACATCTTGAACGCAATAATCTACTAAATCCTCCTGCATATTGAATTCTTTTTTCCCCTTGATAATTTGGTCATACCAAAGTACAAACTCTTGACGTTCTTTTGAACTCATTGAGTCTGGTGAAAGAAATTCAATCGTCGGATACGGTCCTTTGTAATTAAAATTCTCTTTGCTCGTAAAAAGATGGGGAAAATATCCTTTTTTTAAATAATCCGTCAAGTTAAAGGTTTTCAATAATTCTGCTAATTTCATTGGTAAATAATTAAGACTATCGATGAATTTGGTTTTTCCCATGCTCATTTGTATGATGTTTCGTCCGTTTAAAATGACGTTAGGAGTTTTGATTCCAGAAACAAGATGTTTTAAAATAAATTGAGCGTCAAACGATTTTGCATTGTGTGCTATACATATAAAAGAAGAAAACGTTTCACTTTTTTCTCGTACAGCAAAGTCAACGATCATTTTTAAACATTCCTCACCTTAAAAAATTATTTTTTTTACACCACAAAATTCACAAATGGTTGATTCTGAATCGATACAGTCATCACATCGAATTTGCGCTACACATAAAATCGGTACATGTATGCGTATTTTTACCGTATCGTCCACAGTTTCGTCCTGGCGTATCTCTAAATCATAAAAAATAAAGCAATTTTTTTTCTTGTAATTTTTCTCTTTACAGCTTGAATCATACACAATTCATTTAAATCATATATGGTTTTACACTGTCCACAGTACATTTTTCCACACTCGTGTTTTCCTTTTGCTAGGTTATAAAATTTTGCACAAAAGCTACACATTTTTAAGGTATCGCATACAGACGTTTTGACTGCCCCATGTGTTTTTCTTCAGGCATATGACCCTGGACGTTTATGATTTTTAAAACATTCTCTATTATAAAAAGTACGCCCACAGTCTTCACATTTCATTTTTTTCCATTTCAGAAGTATTATTGTTACCATTAGAGTTTGCATTACATTCCGTGCAAACAAAAGGACACGGATGATTTACTATTTGTCTGTGTGTTTTATTACACGGTCAACAGAAAAACATATTTGTTTTGATTGCTAAAAAGTTTAAAATTAAATTATTATGTTTAATATTATTGTAATACATTATGTTTATAAATGAACTGTAATTTGATGGCATATCTTTCGACCATCATAAATTAAAGCCGTGCCAGTCCCGAAGTTTTTAGAGTCAATAACGCGAATGGATATGTTTTTTCGTAAAAAATATTTTTGAAAATTTACAATTTCTGGATATCCAAAAGCGTCTGTATCTTTTTTAACTATGTCACTATCTTTTAATAGTTTAAGAGCTTTTTGTTTTTGCTCTTTTTCATTTTTAATACTTTTCCACTGTTTCTTATATTTGACAGTGTCATTTTTATTTGTATAAACCTCGCTGCAAACAAGAGCCCTTGCTAGACACAAATTATCATTATTTTGAATACTTAATACTCCTTTCTTTTCTATATTTTTCATAATATCTACGGAGGCACTCAACCCTTGAGGCACTTGTACGTATGTTACCTCAACAATTATATTTTGTAAAACGTCAAAAATTCTCTTACTCTGTTCAATCCTTTCAAACAGTTTTAGAAAATCTTAGGCCGTGAGTGTGTATAAAGAGGTCTATAATATAATCTTACAGCACCGTCGGTCAATCCGTCCAATTCTAATGACACTCCTACTAAATAATTACGTTGGGAATAACGGTTTTTAATCATATCTACAAATTCTCCCATTACGGAAGCTAACCGACCATTTATTTTACCCAGCGTTACTAAACTTTCATTCGGGGGTAACATCTTAAACGTAATTAGACGCCCTGTTAATCTAAACGTCTTAATACATTTTTCTACATCGCTTATTATATTAATAAATTCTCTACCTTTTAGTCCACGATCCTCTGGAACAACTTTTTCTACGTGTACGTTCGTAACACCACCACCTGTTTGCACAAGACCACAAGCACAGTTACACCCACAATTAATTTTTCTACTCACTTCACTTGTTTCCGGTGTCGTATATATTTTTTGCTGCTGCTGCTGTTGATCCTGAGGCTGTTATTGTTTCTGTTGTTGTTGCTGCTGTTGTTGCTGAGATTGTTATTGTTGCTGCTGCTGCTGTTGAAGCTGCTGTTGTTCTATTTCTTTTTGTGAACCACTTTGTTCCGAATTAGTCAGCTCTGTCAAAATAAAAAAGTTTTTTCATTCTATATTCACAATGAACTACACTTATAACGATTTATTAAATAAGAAAATTTATTTACCTATATCTGCTCCAAGATAACAAATTTTTTTTTGCATTTCCGATGGACCAGCCATTAATTCGTCATCGCTCTCGGTATTTCTTTTCCTATTTCCAATGACCTGCGTAGAAGTCATTAGACTTAGCGTCTGTGACGGCGAGGAAAAAAAATTGTTTTCCTCGGCTATCGTATTCTCTGAAATTAGTAACAATTAAATTATATAAAAAATAACGTAAAAATTACTTTTATTTGAAGTGATAAAATTTACTTACTTTTTTTTTCGTAGTGGTCAAACAATGGCTTTAAACAGCCACTGTTCCGTGAGTTGAGTGGTAAACTTTTGGCTACCACAACAACAGCAATGTCGCTATTTTTTACACAAATATCATACAATACACTTGTCTCACTGTCAGAAACAATTAAGCCCTTGGAATAACCTCCACAGCACCTCTTTAAGCTCTTGCACTGATGCATTCAGTAGCATCTTGTTAATACAAACCGCCGGGTATTCCAATGTAATCACGTCATGAAGCGCGAATCCATACATGACACACTGCAATACCACAGCCCGCAATTTTTCAATCATCGAATCCATGATGAACACGCGCACTACTTCTTTTCAACGGTTAAGAGAATATTGTTTTGGCTACGAGTGCTCGATAGAAATTGGCTCTTCCTTTTGGTCTTAAGTTCCTCACCAACTCTGTATCTTCTCTTCTTTTACCCTGCTCTAGAGAAAAATGCATGGAGCGGGGAGTATGAAAATCACATTAAAATTTTCGTACATTTTTTTAAAAAGCTCGTAAAAACTAGTATTTCCTAAAGCTCTGCATCTTCTCCTGTTTCACCATACCCGCGAGAAAAACGCTAAGATGGGAGTGTATGAAAATCACATAAGCAATGAGTAAAGCCTTGATATTCGAACAGTTTTTAATGACTTTTCAAGAGCTCGTAAGAATTTGACTTTGACTTGAAAGAAACCCAGCAGACACTTGTTTCATAGAGTAATGCTTCACTTTTTACGATTCTAAAGTAAAAACTGATATGTGATTACTATTGATGCAATTGGAGGGCTTGTTGTCTGTTTAGGTATACGTTGTAGCTCTCATTTGGTTTCTGTACGTAATGGCAACATCCTACGAGTTTATGACTTTAGGTCCCAACAACTGACAGTTTCCATGCAACCATCCCCTTCAAGAAAAACGTGGGATAGTAAAAGAAGATAGAAGGAGGAAAAGAGAGAAAGAGAGAGAGAGAGGAGAAGGATAGAGCGTGCGATCTGATTAACAGTCAGTCCCATTTTTTCCGCTACCCGATCCTACTTTAGTAGTGTGTCAGCAGTCGAGCAACCAATACGTTGACACAAACCCTAGCAATCGTAAATAACGCAATCTTTTTTTTTTACCCCCTCATAATTTGAGCCATACTGCATCACATCACATATGGTTTTCATCCCTCACCCCCCTTCATATATTAAAGTTTTCCTCGTAACTAAGAAGTTTTATAGCTCTTTGACTCCCATATCTCCCATAATTCTTCTACCCACTTGACACAGCTTATCTGATTTCTCATCGCTCTTTCTTTCGGTTAGAAAACATATGGCCCTTCCACCTTCACAGCATGCTATCACTTAAGAAAACAGGTTCTTTCACGAAAACCGTAAAACAATAAAGTAGCTCTCTTACTCTTCTGAGATCCTGATTTTCTCACCCTTACAACTAGGTCTGTTGCTAAAGGATAATAAATTCTACTTTTCGTCCTGCATCGATAAACAAAAGAAATACAACATGCCTTGGACATCACCTTTCGTGGACATCAAAGATGCAAGGGAGACAGGGTCACTCCAGAAGTCCTATATTTTCCCCTTTCCACCCCACCTCCAACGCCCCACCAGATTTTAAAAATCGCACCACCCCTCGGAGCCCCAAAATTCCCCAGCTAGGGACTCCGCTCCTCACCCTCCTCGAACAGCACGACCAAACACTCACCCCAGGGCCCAACCACCAGCGCCAGACGGTGACGTCAGAGGTGTCTGGAAATTACTTACCCTTACTACTATTATGGATGATCGAAATCGACTGTCTTGCCATAGTTTGACTTTGTTTTGATTTTTTTCCACTCTACCTCTTGAGCACTACTCTGGGGCGTTGGGTAATGATCTTCAACGGTGAAACTAAACGTTGTTGATTGTCCATTTTTTAACAGCTGCAGCTAATAATGTTGGGAACGGGAGACGGAAACCATCTGCTTGTGAGCTTTTAGACTTAAACTTAGCCAATATGAATTTGACAAAAGCTAAAAATACGGTATGTACAAACGATTAGTTTTAATCGTGAATGCTAGCAATACGTATATCATTTGCTGATAAATACATGTGTTATGGACAAAAAATAATGTATAATACAATAAACTGTACTTATTCCAGCCTACAATCTCTTTGTTAAATAAACTTTGCGTGCTATGGACAACTTCCGTCAACGATAGTGTGTATAAATTAGCAAGTGAGTGAATCACGTCTACACCAGTCAGATCAAAAGTATGATATTACATTACACTTAATATCTGCGTTTGTGGCTCGATATTTTCTCCAGCAGAGTCCTACTGAAATAGAGCCATATTGTGAAGTAAGTCGAATCGAGTCGAGTACGGTCCAGCGCCAGTAGGTATGCGTGACTGGCTCCGTAGGGGGATACGAGTGGACCCGGTGCTAGTACGTATGCCTGACCGGCTCCGTAAGGGGATACGCGGCCAGGTGGCCCCGTATCTCCCTAGCTGTACTACTTCCGTTCCCAACATTATTAGCTGCAGCTGTTAAAAAATGGACTACCAACAACGTTTAGTTTCACCGTTGAAGATCATTACCCAATGCCCCAGAGTAGTGCTCAAGAGGTAGAGTGGAAAAAAAAATCAAAACAAACTCAAACTACGGCAATAAAGTCGTTTTCGATCATCCATAATTTTTTATCCAGGCCTGGCGATCTTGGCATGCATGTGATTGTCAAGCTGCAGCCTGCTCTCATTCACTGCTTTTAGCTTTTGCTGTAGCAAACACGCGTTATACGTAAGACTACTTTGATTTCGTGTGGCTGTGCTTCGCACTTCTCCTGCAGCTTGGACTGTTCCTTAGTCATTTTCAGCATCTCATTGAACGTTTTTAGAGCTTACTGTTTTATCTTCACATAGTTGAATGTTCACTTGTTCAAATTAGAATTCTAATAATACTTATCGACTTATGCTGTCAGCTCCTTACCAAACCGATAAACTTTTAAATGACATTCGTTCCATCACTGTACTGATCGAGTTAGGTTCTTATATACATATATATATATTATTTTAAACACAGCTTTTAATGAGTTCAGTCTTACTATCACATGTATTTGCACTGTGGCACTTTGATACAAAAATGATTTTTTTTTTTTTTTTCAATTTATCATTAGTTCAGCTATGAGATCGTTAGGCTTCGTTTTTTTGCTATACGAGCGACTTAAGTATATACGAATCATCTCGTGGGACGGCTCAAACTCACCAGTTGTAGTCTACGATTTTTTTCAATATTTTCTGGTACTCGTATGATTGCATCCACTGTTTCCAATTCAAAAGCATTTCTTAACTTACTTTTAATGAAGTTCAGCTGGCTAAATAACCTTTCTGGATCAGCATTACCATGAGGTAATGCTAAAGCTACAAGGGCAGTGACTCCTAAAGCTCCATACAATAAATTACCATAATCATCTTTCAAGTTAGTGACATTGTGCCAAAATTCTTCTGCTTTCATATTCGTCACGTCTATTTCTAATATTGTTAATTGTTTTTATTCTTTTTTCAATCTTTCTTTCATTCCGTCATCGTTACCAATTGTCACAGAAAATTGATACAAAAACTTTTCGAAACACTGGGAAGAATTTCTATGAAATACCTGTGGTAAAGCATTCTCAGGCTTCAAACATCTCACTGCTTTGTACACTTTACTGTCGAAATTGTCGATTACAAATATTTCATGAATCAATTTCTTAATCATTCTCGTACGCTTAATGAGACAGACAAGTTATACAAAATATTAACAGTACTTTTCGTTTATAATGTGCAACTATCAAAACCACTTCCCCATCGGGTGTACAGTCAACGGTCAGATATTCACGACTCCTGTAGCATAAGGATCTTGTGTCGTGAGGGTCGCGAATATATGTCCAGTTAGCGTACATTGCTGGCGAATACTATTTTTAAAAGAACAATTTTTTTACTTTTATTTTGATAATTTATTAAACGATCTAACATTGATTGATTGCGAAACCGTGACAATCCACAAAAATACTGTAAGTACAATATATTATCAAAGATGCTCACTTTTATTACTATTATTTCCTTTTTTTTCAAATCTTTATTTTTTTTATGAATAGGTTCTAAGTGTGTATAGCTTCTCTGTTCTAATATTGCAGTTTATAGGCTCTTACACAAAAAGTATGTTCTAACCACGAATACTCTAAGATTTCTCAATATATCTGGCATGCGTGAAAATAACTGGACGTTTCTCGGAATTTTTATTCATCAGTTATAAACAAAATTATGTTGTTAGCCAAAGCAATTTATAACTATTGAATCACAATGTTGACGTAGAAAGCTTAAAAAACTTTGTATATAATAATAGATCGGTATCCGATGCATAATTGGGCAGACAAAGTCGGAAAAATCGGAATAAAATAATTTTTGTGCAAAATTTTCTCAAGAATTCTGGAGAAATATTTTGGAACCACATTGACGTTGGCTCTATGTGTTTATTTAACTATTTATGAAAAAAGGCAGTTTTTCCCTAGATTTTTTGAAATTGTTCCTTTGAAATTGTTCGTTATGAAATTTCTTATACAATAATGTTTTTTATATACCATATAAATTCTTTGTAACACTCACATTGTAATACGGGAAAAAAAATTTCGTGACTCGAAATGTCAAACTACTATACAAAGTAAGGATTATAATCAATTATAACAAAACCGCTCAACATTATAGTGCGTTCAGTATTTAATAGTGGTTCTCAGGGAGTCAAGATATGAATAATTTACGTTTTTTGCAATTACTGGCTACTTTACAAGTATTTTGACTTTTCAACGGGAAATTTAAATTTGAAATTGTAAAGGATACTCTTGACTACATTCTACAATTAATCTTAGAGTTGCACTTATTCCACTCCATCTGTAGGTATGTAGTCACATAAAACTAGCAGGCATATATATGACCTACAAATTTAAAATATTGCAAACTCCGGTTTTCAATTATCCATTGGTGGATAATAACAATACAAATAACATTTCAAGTTGAAACGAGGATCGAAATACGGCACGACTGTCAAAAAAAGAATATGTCAAAAAACGTTACAAGTGATCCACTCTGTTTGCACCAACCTCAGCGCCGCAGGTGGCCAAGTGACGAAATGCTTTAGGCAGGATAAACGCAACTGATCGCTGTGTAGAATACATTGTGATAGTAGTATTTTTATTATTTGTATCACAAGTTATTAACATTGCACAATAATGAATCCAGAAAATTGTTATATAGGATTTGATAAAACAGTAAAATATATTGGCGATGGTGAAGTTAATTTTTCTCATATCTATTTTTTTACCAGCACAAGATTAAACATAAGTAAATTGACCAATTAAGTTCTACCATCTGGATGGCAACACCAAAACAGGGAGATTCATGTGTTTTACGTGAAATTGTAATAAAAAGTTTTTTTCTTACTTTTTATTACAATTCCACGTAAAAGACATGAACCTGCCTGTTTCAATTTACTTATGTTCAATCTTGTGCTGGTAAAAAAAATAGATATGAGAGAAATTAACTTTCGAACGTTACTGTTTTTTATGTGGTTTTCTTAGTGCAAAAACCGAATAGAAACAGACGAAAAAAAATTTTATCAGTTTTTATTAGACATTTTCAATTGGGTAGTGAGTGTATAAAGCAGGGCATCTCGACGCCTCGGATGAAAACAAGCCCAGTTCAGATTTTCCCATTTAAAATAACATTGAAAAATCTGAACTGGACTTGTTTTCGTCCAAGGCGTCAGTACAATTCACTGCGTTATCAGTTAAAAAAGTCCCGAAACTGCCCGAAAGGCACAGCTTTGTACATTTGTTTTGTGATGTTTTTGAGCTGTCCTCACTGTTGCTTGATGTCAGTACATCATAATTTTTCGAACATATTCGATGGAGCTCTAGGTACAAGAAAAAAATTTATTACCCTAATTGTATCAATGAAATATAATATAAATAAATATATTTATTAACATTTACTTGTCAAGATGAATCAACACAGCCACACAGTGTTTGCATTTCCCTAAAGTGCATGAACACTTACACAAAATGACCTCGCACTTTAATTTGTTATTCGTGTGGAGTAAGTATCGTGAAGTGCAGATGTTTGTAAGAATATCGCAAAAAACTTAATCAAACCATCAGGAGCTTCTTCACTGATATCGCAATAAATTATATGCCCTGCTTTATCCACTTGCTGATCTTCTTCATACGGCCTAACACCATCGCCAATATATTTCACTATTTCAACGAATTCTACATAATAATTTTCTTGATCCAGTAGTGTGCAATATTAATTACTTGTGATACAAATAATAAAAATACTACTATCACAATGCATTCTACACATCGATGAGTTGTGTTTATCCTACCTATAGCATTGAAATTTTGAGTTACAAAATTTTTATATTTCTGAGCCGAAACTGTACATCGACGTCTGTGCTACTTATACAAACTTTTTATTATTAGGTTTACATTTTAAAATTTAGATAGCCCTGGCTCTATTCAATAAAAGTTCGGATTATCTGACGGCTCAATTAAAAAAAGAGCGAACTAAAATTGTATAAGTAGAGGAGAAAAAGAAACTTAAATTTTAGTATTATAATAGAGCAAACTTAGTTTCGAACTCTTTCTTCCTTTTGAATAATTTTTTTTATTCAACTTTCAAACAATTATCATTTCTTGTTACAATATCCTACGGTACAAGTTCACGTTTATAGTACTACTTATTAATTTATTATCTCGTTTGGAAACAGTCACGTTCTCAAGAAATTGTTCGACTTCTCCATTAATAGGAATGTAGTTAGATGGGAATTTTTTTTTTCGTTAGTAAGTACCCTGTTACACTCGATATCAAATCTAACCTTAAGAATATTGTTAGACGTAGTATTTTGTCTTAATGCTTTCTTTTTGACTCGACATGTACTGAGCAAATCATTGTCAATCGGAATTTTTGTTGAATTTTATGTTTATTAAAAAGTAAATATATGTACATGTTGGTGCGTGGGTCTATTTACTGATACATTTAATTATTATTATTAGCATTCTAGAAAGCTGTACGTCACGTCAAGCAGTTTTACTACAAGTTTCAGCTGGAACAGCGTTACTCAGAATGATATCCAAGAATTTTACATTACGATATATAATAAATTATCAGAGCATTCTGAAAAATGTAATGTAAATGATATTGTTGACACGTTATTTACAGGTATGTAGATGTTAACCTATCCAGAGATTATTTAATTCACTTTACACAAACATTAGAGTACATTACACCACTAGAGCGCGAAATTGCACTTTGCGCCCTGGGTAAGAAAAACATTATAGGCGACTCGGGCACCAACCTACAATAAGCGCGCCCTTCGGGCGCTCATGTTTGTACTTTGTGCCATAGTGACGTAACGTACCATTTCTTCATTAATAAGTTTAATCTTTTAAGTAATGACTATTTCAGGTTTCATGTCATGTTTGTACTTTGTGCCCTAGTGACGTAACGTACCATTTCTTCATTATTAAGTTTAATCTTTTAAGTAATGACTATTTCAGGTTTGTATTTGGACTACATAAGATGTGACTCTTGTAATTCTGAAGAACAACATGAGGTTCCATTCTATGATATTCAAGTGCCTATTGAAACTTACGATCATTCCTTGGGAAGTTTGGTAATTATTAATTTTGTTTCTGTGATTGGTTTAACTTAAATTGTTTATAAATTTTTCATTCGGTTTAAAATCACAATTTTCTGAAAATGAATGGAACGGTCACCCATCCAAGTACTTACCGCGCCAAATGCTGTTTAACCTTTAACCTCGGAGATCGATGGAACTGCAACTCTACCGTTGCACTACCGCGACCAACGTAATATATAGATATCGACAATACACGCGAGTACTTTATATGATGGTGAGTGCGAGCAGCAGAACAGCCCCCCATTGAAAATATTTTTATGCACTTTTTTTGATCCCATAATAGTTGTATTTTTAGCTGTGAAAAGCAAAAGGTAATGTCTTTAACAATATAGTGATCTTCAACTGAGCGCAATCGCAACCGAGACTATTTTAACATTGTAAGGTGTAACCCCGGGTTGATGCTACCTCGTATGGCGCTTATATGATGAACAGTGTGTTTTTCCTACTGAGGACATTGCCTATTCTAAAAAACTTCGGAGATTTATAAATAACTGTAATTGGAAAAAAAAAACAAGAAAAAACGATCAAATGATCTTTGTGCCTGTAGTCGGAAAATTTCTTCGATCCTCCCCACGAAGTACTTGTGCGCCAAATTTAAACTATGGGCATAAAATTTCGTCAAAAACATATACAATTTTAAAAAAGAGACTCACACATGATCTTTAATGTTTTGCGTACACATATGTGTATTAACACGAGGAAATCAGATTTATGATACCAGCTGCAGTGATTGACTCACATAAGTGGCCGGATCTTCCGCATTATTATATAGGACCGAAGAGGTTGGCGTTAATCAGGGCAACTATGCTTCAATATAAACATTTTTTTGACCCCATTTTTATCAGGATTCTTGCACTCGTTTCGTTTCCTTTAGGGTTGCGATCGCCACCTAGCCATCCAGGCCAATACGTTACTAGGCGTATTCGGCAATGATGTTTTGGTCAGCTCGTAGGTTGGTATCTACCCCCACCTTTACTTAAGCGTGTGTTCAGGCACTGTAAACACCGTTTAGTTAATCAGCTGATTTTGGAGTAAGTTTTGAAGTAAAATTTGAGTCAGACTCGTATTAGCTGTTTAATAAAACGCTCTCTGAAAATGAATGATTTAGCAATGATCGAGGTGATAGGTGAAGTGCTGACATTGAGTAGCAGTGAAGAAGAAAGTGATTTAGATGATGAAGTATGTTCAATGAGAATAATCATCGATGTCCTATGTACAGGATACCCAGAATTCGTGATTTTCTGGAAAGTGTTGTGGCTGTAAACAGCGATGAACAATTTCGACAAAACTTCAGGTTCGTTTTTTGTTGCTGATAAACGTCATACTTTCGGTAACACTGTATATGATAAATTATGTTATTTCGGCTCAGGCGAACTACTTATTATTATTTGCTATCAGTTATGAGAGTAAATTTAGAAACTGCTGTCAATGGATTTGGAAATATTTCTATTTCAGCAGAAAAACAATTGTCGATAGCTTTATGGATTTTGGGAACACAAGATTCTTACAGGTACTACTAAAGATATACATAAATTTAATCATATACTAATAAAAACAGTCTGCATCATTCTACATTTTTTTTAAACTTATAGATCTGTAACCTCAAAATTTGGTGTTGCTCAATCCACTGCCTGGCATGCCATTTTACGAGTTGTCAGAGTTTTATGTAATTATCGTAATTACTTTATTCAATGGCCTTCCCGTGAAGAATGTGAAGAAACAGCCCATAGGATACAAGAGGCGTATGGATTTCCCGGAGTGATCGGTGCAGTAGACGGCACACATACAAATATGTCAGCTCCAAAAATCGATCCTAATTCATACATTAACAGAAAAGGCAAACACTCACTGCAGTTGTAAGTTAGTATAAGTCATCTAACTTGTTAATCTTTAAAAATCTTTAAAAACGAAAACATAAACATTGTTCTTATGATTGGTGTTTTAATTGTAATATGAAATATATTTGTTGTATTACAGGTTATCTGCAACGATAAGCTAGAGTTTATTCACTGCTATGTGGGCATGCCTGGATGGGTACATGACATGAGGGTCTTTAAGTATTCAGGTGTCCAAGACAAGTGCACTCCCGAACAGAAATGAAAGTCGGTTGCCTCTCTAGTTCATGAGGCCCTACTTATGCAGCCTACTGAGGGCACAAGTAGGCGCGTCAGGGGGCGTGCGTGAGGTACTCATTAGACAGCCTACATAACCTACCTTTATCTTACTTCTCGAATAGTATATTCAGTTATATCAGCTACAGTTGCAGTGTAAACTGTAGCGTAAAATTATACACAGGTACACAAGTTACGAGTGTCTTTCATTGAGTCCTATGCAAATGATTAATGAGTATTCTTATACATATATGAGACTGACAAAATTAATCGACATTAAATTTGTTGTCAACTAAACAAAGTTTCTCGAAGTACTCAATTAGAAATAATAATTGGTGCTTCACAAAATTTCAATAAAAACTATTTAAAAACCGTACTAAGATTATGAAATTTAACATTTGACAGCTTGTACACTCTCATTTAGGTGTGCACCGTCAAATCAAGTTCATCTATCATTTAATTGAATCAATAAGTTTTTGTCTGAAAAAAAAGTAAACTGCAGTGTGAGCATGTAATTTGCATTAATTTTTTAGTGATTATTTAAAGTTCCTCAGAATTAACTCACGAATCACATGTGCATATTGTAAACTTGATATCAATTGTGAATGAGAGATATTTTTAAGGTGACATTTATATCTTCATTTATGTAAAATTTCTATTTATCTTAGGGTTGCATTTTTGTAACTACACGTGATCAACAATGCCGTGATGAAAAATTTTCATGAAGAAATTAAATATGATTCGTTTGAAATGAAGCATGACTTTTGTACAATTATAATACAATGTGTATTCTCATATGTACATGTCTAATTTTATCGATTGAAAGGTGGTTATGTTACGACAATTCAGGCAGCCTACTTACGGCCTCCCAAACGCCACCTGACGCTGCCAACGTGTAGGACCTCAGTTAGCAAGAGAGGCAGCCTAAGTAGGCCCTACTAATCGCCTACTTACAATTTCCGTTCGGGCTGACAATTTTTTCCTAAGTAACTGTCATATACTGGGTGATGCAACTTACACAATACAAAGACATGAAATGGTTCCATTTAAAGACAATGGACATCTAAGTGTAGAAGAAACACATTTTAATACTCAGCTCTCAAGAACACGAATGATGGTAGAAAGATCTATTGGACTCTTAAAGAATAGATGGCGATATTTTTTAAATATTATTTGAAACTGCCAATGCGAATAACAGATCTTATACCTTTTTATGTGTTAGGGGTTTGTGTTTTGCATAATATAAGTCTAAAGAGAGAAGATACGTTCGAATATCCTATTGTGATACCAAATAATGCAAATGCTTTTCCCGAACCCCTTGAAGTCAATCATCAACAAAAATTAGAAGGAATAGCTAGAGAAGACAAGAAATAATGATTATGCTTTAAAGAAATATAAATGCTTAGAAATTATTGGACTCGTCACTGCTTTGAGCATGAAACGAATATTCTGCATTGATTTCTTCTTATGTATTATGCATCACTCATAAAAACAAACTGTCTTACTGGAAGTGAAACATTGTAGTAAACATGTATGTTTGAAGTGCATAAATACAAACAATTTTATTTAATTGCAATTATTTTTTTAATGAAAAATTTTGGTACTGATTACAAAGAAAATTAGCATAGAAACAGTTCCTTTTCTAATATAATATATGAGAGTACCATACTGCTCACTGATAAGGCATGAGAAACCGTTTTAAATGTACAGAAAATATATAAATCTTAGTTATATCCTAAATACAAGTATATGCGAAAGCAGAATACTATTTATAGTTTTTATCTTATCTACTTTCTCATGACAATATACGTAGATAAATGTATTGAGTAGCAGTGAGCTAAACAAAATATTAATATAGTAGCTGCTAGAGTGTAATGTAAGTTAATAAAAATACACACACTTATTATACATTTTTGATACTCATGCTTAATTAATATATTTATCACAGGTGTCTGTCGTTACTATTAATATTGTACATGCATACAAAATTTTTCCATTCGTACAGTTCTTGCGAATGGAATTTCTAATTTTTATTTCATAAACGAGATAAAAGAAAGTTCGATAACTCTAAATTATACCTTAGTAATGGATAACTACAAAGTAAATTAATTTTGTTTCTCAATTATGCTGTTTGTTTCATACAAGTTTTTCAAATAATAACTCAAGACTTTTGATACTTCGTATACTATCAATATTTCGTGGTACTGAATAAAGTTTACATTCGATGAAACTGATATCTGTTTCAGATTCTCATTTTTAACCTAATTTAGGAACAGGTACATAAAATGTAGTGACTACATGTAAGAATTGAGACAGATCTCATTTTTACCAAATGTATATATCCAAAATACATTTTGTTATTTTCAGTATGATGAATTGTTAATGCATGCAAACTTAAAATTTAAACAACTTTGAGGTACTCAATACTAAAGCATTTTTTTAGAATAGTCTTGTTCGATACATCAAATAAAATACTGGGGGCGTCAGTTCATATTTTTTAATGAGCATCCCTTTTTTGAGTCAATGAAGCGGCTAATTTTTCAAGTGCTTCAAGTTTTTTTATCTCTGTACGCAGCAGTTTTTTCCCTTCGCAGCTTCCTTTCATCCATAGCATTTAGCAAATACTGTATTTTCAAATCGTCTAGAACTGCTTTTTTTGCTCTTTAAAGAAAACGTAGATTAATATCTCTGCAAATACATTTATGAATGTAATAAAACAATGCATTTACTGCAAATTGGTGATCTGTGAGTATTTTCTTTAATTGCAAGTTTTGGTGGCAAGTCTGATCCAGCCACAGATACTGGACGGATCCATGTTTTTATAGAGAAGAGATTATCTAATTGCTGTAAATAGATTGTCTTTGATGTACCTTTACGTATTGTACTGCATTAATTACTGTATTTATGTGCCAGTATCACCTCAAAAAATAGACAGGTCTTGGCATCATTTCCAGATTTGGCATTATGATCCCGGGTGTCATTGTATTTTTTTTTTTTTTTTTATCCATCTTACATTGATATTGATATGGATTAAACTCATATCCTTTCTGGGCCATCCCCTCAGACAGAATTTTATAAAACTATCTATGGGTGAGTACATTGGCATCAAACAGCTCTTGATTCTGTGCATAGAGTGCGAGTAGTAGAGACGTTTGCTCATCAGACCACTGACAATGATTGCCTTTTTTTAGAAGCTATAACATAATATATTTTTTTCATGTAATTCTGGAGAAAGAGAGTGTTTCTACTATTACATGTACGTAATGTAAAAAGAAAGGTAAACAAATATAGAACCATACAACAGAGAGTGTACAAACAAAATCGAAAAGTAGGTGACACTAAAGATAAAAATACAATGCTTACCAATTAGAGTTTCTACAGACGAATATGTATGAATAATATATTGAGTTATTCTAAAACCGTAATGCACATTTCAGAGTTTACATACGTATATGATTTTTAATCGCTTACCACTTTCAACAGTATCACTATTTATATAAATTTATTTTGTTGATCTTCTGGGGCAAATGAAAGCACTTAGTTTAAGCGACGTTTCGTCGAATGGTGTCGACCTCTCCAGTCTTTATTAACAATAATAAATTATTACAACGACTAATATAAACAAAAGACACATATAATGTAGAACTGACAAATAAATTACCTTAATTCAAACCGTGAAAGACAATTTATTTAACGTATCGAGCAAATGGCTGACACGCAAGTCAAAATTAAAAGACCCCAACACCGCAATGTACCTCGCTTTTATAACAAACACACACACACACACACACATACACACACAAACGTATACAAGTTTCGCAGTGCGATGACCCGAGCCCTCAGTTCACATATCACATTATCAGTATATAATTCTAAGAACGTACATAGTCTTTAAAAACGTACAGAATTAAAGAATCTTCGATACGTGCGACTTAAATAATAAGCATCTTCTTTCTTATTTATGTTAGGATATTGGAGGTAATATGTAACATTTCAGAGATCAAACGTTTACTGGCAGACTATGTCCAGTGCATGCAAGGATCGTGCACATTTTTGTTATGCACAGTTTGTTGAACACAAAATATTGTTCACATATAAACGAAATATGTCCACATAAATTTTCGTACACAATATTTTATGCACAATATTTGTGCCTAATTAGATTGTTTTTTTTTCACAGTCAAATGTGATAAAAGTATTGTGACGTACAGCATCTAGAACCTTTGTAAGTTCGCGCCCAAGACTCACCTCTCACGGCGCATGAGCAGCGGATACAGAGTATGATGATCACCTTTCGGCGGCGGGCCAGAGCGTTATCAGCTCTCCCGCTCTCTCTCTCCGATCAGCCTCCGAACCTAACGCCACGCACGCAACTGCTCTCGCTTTGAGACTCTAATAAACGAACATATACTTTCTTCCACGTGTATTCAATCCCCTTACACCCCGAAACTCCACAATTCCCACGTAACAGGAGGTTGTAGATAACCCGACCCCTGATTTTTGGCGCTCGACGTGTGGCGAGTTGTGTACGACAAAGTGATAGAAAATTTTTTTTGGTTTTCTTTCGTCGTCGGGAAGCACCCACAGTGCAGTGTAAGTGGAAATAAAAAGAATTATCGTGAAAAGAAAAGTGAAATAAAAAAAAAAAAAAAAAAAAAGAATTTAAAGAAGAAACAGTGAATAATAACAAGAAAAGAAAAAAATACAGTGTTAAGAAGACACACACGGCGAGACACGTGAGAAACGAGCAGGTGTCAAGTACCAGCGTGGGCAATCAGCAGCCATCCAGGAGGCTGGCACCGTCAGGAAATAAAACAAGGGAGAGCCAAAACACGAAACTACATCACACCACGCACCCTCTGGTAGCAATATTTTTCTTTGGACACTTTGTTTACGGACATGGAAATGCTTTGGATCATACTGCTTACAATACTGTCCAGGTAGATAAAATTTACATAAACGGTAAATAATATTACTGCTGGGCGATAAGTTTTATTAAATTGGCCCATAACAAACAAATACAACCAAACAAACGAAAAAAAACACAAAAAAAAATAACCAAGCGAATAAAACAAAATGCAGTCGGGAAAAATTGATAACGTTGTAGGTGGGGCGGTGGACCGCTTAGCAGACGCGGAAGTCGTAACAGACGACAGTTTATGGTTACAATTTTGCCACAATCCCGAGGCGGTCAAAGAGTTAGAAAAGTCGATCAAAAAAACAAAAGAATTAATTAGAAAAATTTTTAAGGGCATGAAGACGGTCGTACTAAGAGATAAGAAATAAGAGGGCCCTAAGCAAATAATTTAAGGAAACGAAGCCTCAGAATTATATATATAGCCCCTGCGTAGTGATAATAGTGGAGAGGAAGGGGATGAGTCAGATAGGGGGCCCGCTAGAAATCAGCTTGGCAATTGGAGAAGGGAGACAGAGTTGCTCCAGAGATGGCCAGAAAGGGAAGGGAGAGAAAATGAAAGAGAATTCCACAACAGAGATAGAAGGAAAGCTAGACCGATGCGGAAGTTCGAAAATTTTAAAAATAACCAGGAGAGGTGGGAGCAAACAACAGGTGGATCTACACACAGATTGCCGCATCACCGGGAGTATGAGAGGAATATAAATTACTCAATTAAATAATTGAGCACAATAATCCCATTAATACCAATATTTAAAGGGGACCCAATAAATTTGTCGTTCACAAGGGTAGTAAGGGCAATAGGCCAACAGGTGGACGACAGAGATGTCCTTTTTTTCTTGGCAACGCTATCCAGCAGGCTAGAAGGTCGAGCGGCAGCACATTTAAATGATAGAATCACACAGTTTGAGTCTATTAAAGAATTTCTCAAGGAGGTTACGGAATGGTACGGGGCCATCAGAAGCACAGAGACAGTTATGGCAAAAATTAGGTCGGAACGACAAAGGGATAGGGAATCTGTAGAAGAATACTCAGATCGCATGCAAAAGTTGTTTAACAGGGCTATGGGGCTTCAAGAAGTAAACCTTGAAGTTTCTGAAATGTTAAGGCAGGAATTTAAGAAAAATATTCAAAAAGAAGTAGTGACCCAATATATATTTGGCCTTAATCCCCCGTAAAACCACGAAGTTTCAATGCATAGGCTCATAACGCTAACAAAGGCCATTACATTGGCATTGGAAGTCGAGGATATGATGGCTATGAAATCACCCTGAGTAGACAGCAATAAATATGAGAGATGGGAAAAAGAATTTAACAAAAAGGAAGACGAGGTAAACAAGTGTAACTATTGTGGCCGAATTGGGCACAAAGCAGAAGAGTGTCGTTCATTGTGGCACGACATAAAAAAGGGGCTGCTAGTGAAAAAGGTCGCGGTGAGGAGACCAGAACACCGTGCTATACAAGGTACCAGGATAGGGGTGAAGAAAGAAGAGGTGGAAGATCATATAATGATAGTGGAAGAAGACCCGGAGACTACAGACGTAATAATATGGCTCAGGCAGAGAATAAATACAACTACGGCAGATATGAGAGAGATTTTAAAAGAGGGTATGCTTATCGTGAAAACAATAACAACAATAATAATAGTAATAATAGATATTATGAGCCGAATGGCAGAAATTACGGCCAAAGAGAAAGTGGCAGGGATGATGGCCGAAATAATTATGATTGGAAAAGTAACGAGCGTTATGAGCCTAGACACACAAACGGGACACAAGACGCAAGGGAGGCTAAACCTAGACGGGGTGATATCTCTAGTAAACAGAAGCCGAATTTTTAGAACGATGCTCGAAGTACTCCCCCAACATCGAGCATCGGAAAAAAGTGGCTACGTATTTTAAAGGACCAAAAGTAAACGATGTAAAAATTGGAGAGAAAGAAGAAAAACCCATACAGTCGGAGGTGTGGGGAGAGGAGGTAAACGAAAACAAAATTAACACTCGTCAACAAATCGAACCAAATTTTAAAAAACATCTAAAGGATAAAAATATATCGATGGGAAAAGAGGACAAGAAAGAAGTCACGACGGTACTAATTAACTATGCAGCAGTAGGACGCAGACCGCCAACAGTAGTGCTGGAGAGTGAAGATTTCCGAAATAAAAGATCAGATTTCTATGCTGACACGGGTGCTGAGATCTCGATACTAAAAGAAGATTATATAAAAGAAAATTCGCCATTGGATGAGAATGTAAAAGTAAAAATAATTGGAGTAACTCATGGAGAATGTGAAACAAAGGGCACGGTGGACACAATGATCCATGGTATGAAGTGCACTTTCCATATAGTCCCGCAGGATTTTCCGATCAAAGTAGACGGAATTCTTGGATGGGATATGTTTAAAAAATACAATGGCGAGGTGAGCGCAAAAACAAATACACTTAGCCTAGGTGGTGTAGAAACCCCACTGAAGACGGCAGAATATTTCGAGATAGCAGCGAGATCCAAGCAGGTTATATATGCAAGAGTCAAAAATGAATTCGGAAAGATTCAAGTTGGATTTGTGCCACTTCAAGATGTGGGAGAACATGTGCATTTTGGAGACTTTTACAGCACTAATAATAAAGGTAAAATATATGCGGAATGCGTGAATTTTTCAAACAAAAAAAGGAGAATTACAGTACCGGAGGTGGATCTGATAGAGTGCGAAGAAGTAAAGAAAATGGAAATAACTGGCAACGTGGGGGACGGCGCCAAAGAAGAAGAGACTAAATTTGTAGGCTTGCTCGAGGAAGTCAAATTGGAAGAAAAAGAAATAGAAAAAAATTACAGATTGAGATATAAACATGACCATAGAGCCAAAAAAATGTCAATTTTTGAAGAAGGAAGCAAAAGTCCTTGGTCACGATGTTGGAAATGGTAAGATAAAGACGGACCCGAAGAAGATCGAAGCCGCAAAAGAATATCCAAGACCAACAAATTCAAGGAAAATTAAGCAGTTTCTTGGATTCGCGGGATATTACAGGAAATTCATAAAAGATTATGCAAAGATAGCGTTACCACTATCTACAATGACAAAGAAGAATACGGAGTTTAAATGGGGTGAAAAAGTGGAAGAGGCCTTTAAAAAACTAGTGGACGCGCTATGTTTGGATCCTGTATTAACAGCACCGGACCTAAGTAAACCGTTCATTGTTACAACAGATGCGTCGGATTATGCCATCAAAGCAATCCTTAGTCAGGGAGAGATAGGTAAGGATAGACCATGTGAATATGCGTCACGGTGCCTCAAGGGTAGTGAACTTAGATATTCAACAAATGATAAGGAGTTGCTAGCAGTAGTTTTTGCAAAGGAACAGTTTAGACCTTATCTGTATCGCAGGAAGTTCACGGTGGTTACGGATCACGAGCCGTTGAAACATTTTAACACGTCCAAAAAACCCGACATTCGGTTAAACAGATTAAAGGCAGAGTTGCGTGGTTACGATTTCGATATAATTTATCGCCCAGGTATCTCAAACAACGCACCAGATATTCTTTTAAGAAATCCAGTCGTAAAAAAGGGCGAAAAGAACCCAGAACTACCGCGAATAGAACTGTATCAAATGGCAGATGAACAAGAGAAGGAAAAGGGTGTAGTAAGTGATGGCCCACCAGCGCGTACGTTCAAAATGCGGGCAAAATCAAAAATACGGATCAACGGTAAGTTAAAGAAGGTAGTAGTGGAATCAGACTCAGATTCATCACATAAAAAACCCAGGAAGAAAAAAACTGAAGTGGAATTGTGTTCGGAAGAAGAAGTTGAGCAAAAACAACAAACTGAAGAGAAAATCTTATCGCAGGGGCCACTAAAGAATAAATTAGAGCACATGAAGAAAGAGAAGGGCTGGATAAAAGAAGTACAAAAAACGAGCACACCTTATGTCGTCATTGTCCACCAAACAAGGCAAAAGCAAAGGAAGAAAAGACAAAGGCAGCTCGACACTCTTAACAGAATTAGACAGAATTTTTCTGTCACTCCTGTAAAAAACACACAGACTGAAGAAAATGTAATAGTGAATTGGGAAAACAGACCAGAAATTCAACACAATAATTTGGAGGAAATTGAAATAGACTTGAACGGATCAGAGCATGGGAAAGAGAGAGACGACAGAAGGGAGAGAAGCTCAAAAAGTCGTAGCACTTCGGAGGATCGGACGTCCGGGGAAGAAAAAAAATCAGAAAATCCACGACGAGAAAGGCAAAAAGAGTCTAACTATATTGCAAAAAAGGATCCAAAAAAACTTAACGACCTTACCAGCATGTTACAAGAAAAGACAGATAGACTGAAAAAAAAAGTTTTTGTCGACATCAGAAAAAGAGAGGTAGAGGGAAAACCAGGAGTCAGAATAGATGTATGGGAGGTAGAAGATAGCAGCAGGGATTCAAGTTAAAAAGGGGATCAAGACAAACAAAAAGAGGGAACAGTAAGTACGGAAGATAAAAGTGAGGAAGAGAAAAGTAAAGGCAAGACCAGCAGCGAAGGAGCAAATCTTTCGTGGGATAATCAGGGAGAAAGGCTATCCTTAAATCATGGTGAGACGTCTGGGGCGTTCGATAATTTAAATGATGAAAAATCAAGGAAAAACAACCAATTGATTTCAAACGATGCACTTAATGAGCAAAAACGTGGATCAGACGGAAATTGTGCAGGGCCATGGAAAGAGTGGGATTTATTAGATGTAAAGGGCGATGGTAATTGCCTGTTTTATAGTCTTATTGTACTGTTCGATCTGGACTTGACAGCAAAGCAGCTAAAAAAAATCTTACTGCATTCTGAACATATTAAAAACTGCGTCGACCCGGAAAACACTAAGAGAATTTTGAGGAAGGATTACGAGTTTGGGGATGGAGAGTGCATTTTTGTCTTTTCTCAGAAGTTCAAAAAGATCATATGTGTGCACTACGTAAATGAAGATGGACCTCCAATGTGTCATCACTACACATGAATGAAAGTAGATGAATACGAACACATGCGGTATGAGCCAGAGCACTATCAGGCGCTCTACGAAAAAGGACAAAAACGCTATAAATCGATAGATGAATTATACAAAAATTCAAGTGATGAAGACAGTAAGATAGTACGGAGGGCGAGACGGGCAACATTGAGGAAAACGAAATAAAATAAGTTCTGATGTACGAGACAGAAAATCAAGGGTAAAGTTAATAAGAAAACAAAGGACAACAACAAAAAAGATTACGAGACGAGTGATGAGTCAGATTCTGGATCAAAAGAAAAACGAATACCAAAGAAGCGCGATCCGCCACCACCTCCACCGGAACCACCGGATGAGCCTTGCCCAATAGCGAAACAAGAAACACCCAAAATATCAGATGACGACGTAAACAATGAAAGTCACGAAAAACAAGTTAGCGATAATGAAAATGGAAAGGAGTTACTTAATGCGAACATGGTGGCAGGTGATGATGCCAAAAGCACAGATGATGGCGAAATCAATATAAGTATACCAGGTTTAGATAGGTACAGAGCTTGCCAGACACGACTACCAGTACAAAAACCACCCTGGAAGCCAGAGGAAGATAAGGATATACCACCATTCCAAAGGCTTAAGAAAATAAATGAACACCCATTTAGATAGATTGACAACTTAGCCTTCTGTACAATAACAGAAAATATACCGGACACAGAAGCCATAGACGCGCTTCACGAGAGAGGTTATATAAATCCAACAGCCATGAATAAAGAAAATAGGAGGGTTGAAGAGGTCTTTGCATATCGTCTTTAAAACAGCTCATGTTGTTTAACAAGTTGACGTCAGTAGGTATTATACGAGATCTAGCAATACTAAGCGTATCACAGTGTGACTATTTCGCAGAGCAATTTGAAAACACCTTCGAAAACACAAAAATATCAGCAGTGTTGTACTTGAATAATTTAGTAGTACCACCAGTGGAGCGACGATTTGATGTACTCAAAGAATACCACGAGTCATCGGTAGGAGGCCACAGAGGTATGAACAAGACTTACAACAAAATTGCGAAAGATTATTACTGGCGAAATAAGCGACCGGACGTACGTCAGTTCGTGTTAGGTTGTGAATCATGCCAATCTAAGAAACTTGTTAGAGTAAGAAAAAAACAGGCTCTAGTTGTAACAGATAGACCAGCTAGGCCATTTGAAAAAGTATCAATTAATTTTTATGGCCCGATAAACAAACCATCGGCTCATGGCAATAGTCACATATTGTCAATTCAGGACTGGCTCACGAAATATATAATTCTTGTACCAGTAAAGAGAGCGACGGCGTTAGAAACAGCAAAAGCACTTTTAAACAGAGTAATTGCATACTTTAGCGCCCCAGAGAAAATGCTGTCAGACAGAGGGGCACATTTCCAAAACAAACTGTTGGAAGAGTTCGCAAGGGTATTTAAAATAGACAAAATGGAAACAACAGCCTTCCATCCACAGAGTAACGGCGAAATAGAACGAACGCATCATACATTAACGGAATATTTAAAGGCATACGTAAATGAAGACGACTTTTGGGACGATCATTTAGGCATGTCCATGTGCGCTTACAATTCGACAAAACTCTCAGCAACGGGGATAGCGCCTCAAGAAGTATTGCTGGGCTACTCAGCCAGAATTTTATCTAGCTTCAAGAAAACAATGAATGAACAAACGTATGATGAGTATGTAACTAAGGACAATAGCAGACATTAATCAAGCTCAAGCAAAGTACAGGTCCACATATTATTACGACAAAAAGTTGAACACAAGATTTTTCATGGAAGGAAATGGTCTATGTTCTTGAAGAGCCGAGAAAGAAACATGAGAATTACTACAAAGGATCATACAAAATTGTAGGAATAAATTACAAGAATCACAATATAAAACTAAAACATGGCAATGAAATAAGAATTACACACGTGGATGAGATCAAGAAAGCATGCGTTATAAAAATCCAATTGTTAGATAATAGGGAACTTGAGGAACAAAGCACGATAACAAAAACAAATCACATAAGAGTAAGAAGCAAATAAAAAATGAAATATCAGAAGCAAGAAGACTAAAATAGTGTACTTCTTTCGTAAGCGAGGCCTTTGGACGACTTACGAGATCAGCAGCTATTCAACTGTATGAACAAAAAAAAGAATATAAATCTTGTGTTTCAGGGCTGGAACCATGCCAGTGACACAGCAACCTGGGGAAATAGAGAAAATTGAAAGACACTCTGAAATATTGGTGGAGAGCTTGGGCCCAGTCCAAGCAGTTGCATTAACTTGGGAAATGATATGGTATTTAGATTGTAATGATATTGTCGAGGAGGTGAATTCGTTTTTAGATGCGAAAAGGCAAGCAAAATGAAAGTGCAGGGTGACGGTGAAAAAGGAACACGAATGTTTAGAACAAAAAGAGTACTCGACAGAAAAAGTCCTAAGAGCCTTGGATAGAGTAAGAGAGGCATATAGAACAGTAGTAGGCCAAAAGATCGGTGTGATCCAATCAAGGCGCTGCAGGGGGGTGTGACTGACGCGGAAAAAAAAAATTACAAAAGCTAGTAGAGGTGGTCCCGACTAACACAGTGGAAACAACTAAGTACTTAACGGAACAAATTAGAGTCATAACATATGGAAACCATGAACGTTACCTTCAGGATATAAAAAAGTTCAAAGACAAATCTGGGAGAATAACGGAGGAAGGTTTAAAAATGTTTGCAGAATACTTCAGCGATTATGAGAGTCACAGGAAAAGTGGGCAAATTTGAACACTTAGCCGAGAAACTCTTAACAAAATTTGGAACAACGGTGGACATAATATACTTGGCGAGTCGGGGAACGACACATATACCAGATGTGGCATTGAGAGCGAATTTGGAAGCAAAAATTTTGGCAGAGCAGCTGAGACCAGATCTACAGTCCCTAGTAAGCGAAAATATAACTACAGAAGAAGAAATTGGAGAAATCTCAGAAATAACGACCATGGCATTTAACGGCAGAATAATATATTACATACGGATACCACTGGTTACGAAAGAAAAATTGGACCTTCTTAGGATATCATCATTGCCAGTGGAACAAAAAGGCTAAAATACTACGGATTTAGTGGCATATTTGCAGCCAACATACGAATACATAGCGAGCAGTGTTAGTGAGAAAAGATTTACGCCAATCCCGAAAGAGGTGATAAGACTATGGAAAAGAATAGGAACAACACGAATATGTACACAAATGGAGCCAACACAGGAAGTCAAAGAGGACCACCCCTGTGAGATACGTATCATATTGGGGATTGCAGTGAAGAAACCAGAAGAATGTCCGATGATATTAGCCAAGTTAAAGGGCACATTTTGGACTCGTCTCCATGCTAGAAACCAACATGCCTTTACCACCACGAGAAAGGACAAAGTCCACATACAGTTTGAACACACCGAACACAAGACACTGAAGGTGGTGGATCTTGGGGTAGTCAGCTTAGCAAGGGACTGTATAGCTCAAGCATCGGATACAAGACTGGATCCAGGACAAGAGGAAGGTGAAAATCGCATAGTGAAGCTTGAAAGCGCAAGTCTTAACTTGAAGGATATACTACAAAAGGTGAAAGGGACTGAAGGAGGTATGTTATTGGAATTAACAGAAGCAGTAATTAAAAGAGACGGACTACAGGAACTCGATAACCAGGAGCATGGACTTGACAATAGGATAAAAACAGGTACTCAGCTAGCGGACTCCAACGGGCACACGAGTTAGTACAAACAAAGGAGGAATTCTCAAATTGGAAGGAATACGCATTGTTGGCAACGGAAATAGCACTAAGAGTGGCAGCCGGATCTTTTGGATTTTCAAGATGGGGGGGTCCAATAATACCTAAAGGTTTGAAAATGATCACAGGCGGACGGGAGAGGAACCGTGGAAACACCAACTCAGTACTACAAGACTTGTCAACCCAGAGGGCCATGGTTAATGCACGAGAGGTACAAGTGCTACTGGGTGAGTGGGTAGGATCAGAAGGCAGAAGACTACCAGCTCAGTTAACAACCAATCCGCGATGATCATTGAGACTGACGATGTAATAAAAAGGGTTATACATAAGATGTGTACAGATTAAAAAAAAAAAAAATATATATAAATAAATAAATAAATAAAAAAATAAAAAAATATTTAGAATAATTAAATAAATAATAACTATACAAAGAATATAATATTTATTTATTGATCAGCCTATTGGCCCAGAAAAAGGACTTGGTTTACAAAGAAAATAAATAACTTATCCGATCCCACACAATCCATCCACATCTTACAATTAAATACTCACATGTCCCAGATAAAATCATACAAACATACCTCACATACCCAGCTCTGTGGCTAATTTTCCTCGCAATCCTCGCTAACAAAATCATACCGTCCGTTCTCCTTTTTTACATTCCTTCTCATACCTTATGACCAGTTTAATTACCTCATTTATTCCGAGCTCGCTAGTAACATATTTATCGATCATTCTTTTTATTTCCGCTCTGTTTTCGTACCAATTCGTACACACCTCACACCTATTTATAATATGATACAATGTACCTGAGTCTCTTTTGCATAGCATACATAACCTGTCTTCCGCTTTTAACCAATATTTATTCCTCGCATCAAAATTACCACATCTTATTTTCGCAGTTATACTAATCTCACTTTCTTTTCTACATCTAGTCAGGTACTTCGGTACTTCTTTGGGTATGATACTCGCGTATCTAGTGTTATATCTAGATTCCCTAATTTTACTATCCAATACCTGCCTTTCTATATCTTTCATCCTTTGACTGATTTCCGCAATAATATCCCTATCAGAGTTTAATCCTTGGTTAACAATCATTGTGCTTAGACCTACGTAGTTACAAAATTTTTTTCTTTCCGCAGTATATAAATCACACTCATTCCATTCCTCTTTCTCACTTCTACACACCTTCAATAACCTATTCTTCTCTAGACTTTGTATTTTCCGTTCAAATTTTAACACTCTCACCCGCCACGCAACACATAGTTTATCTATGCTGGTTTCCCTATAGACTATGTATCTCGGTCTACAAAAATCCAGCCTCAATACCCATCTAAAATAATCCAGCTGTATTTTCTCCAATTCCTTTTTTTCCTCAAAACCCCAGATCTCCGCCCCATATGACATAACACTTCTAACCAGATAATTAAACAACATCTTCCTTCTCCTGAAATCATTTTTACACCTTCTTTCCCCCAGCCCCCACACTCTTTTCGCCGCAATAATCCCCTTTTTTTTAAGCTCCTCTATATGATCTTTAAAATTTTCTTCCCTATTAAAGATAAAACCTAAATATTTAACGGATTTAACCTCCTCCATCTCCTCTCCCTTGTACAGCCAATTTTCTTTCCCACTGTTCCTGCCCTTATTAAACACTAGAATTTTTGTCTTTACTACGCTTAGAATCAGATATCTGCCTTCCAAAAACCTCTTTAATACCCCCAACATATCTAACATTGCCTCCCTGTTTAATGCTAGTAGGACTAGATCGTCCGCATGAGCTAACGACCAAACCCTTATTCCTCCAATAACTACCCCACCTACATTCCTATTTTAATATTCTTTTTCTAAAGCAGCTATATAAATGCAAAACAGGATCGGGCTCAGCACGCACCCCTGCTTCACACCTTTCGAACTCCAAAATTTATCGGAGTACGCATTGTTCACTTTTACCGTAACCATCGTTTCTTCATATAGTTCTTTCACTCTTTCAATTAAACCTTTGCTCATGCCTTTCTCCTTCATCACCTCCCATAGCCTCTCTCTATTAACCGTATCAAAAGCCGCAGTTAGATCCACGAAGCTTGCAAAAACTTTTTCTTTCTTACACCTTGCCGTTTGAACCACATGATTCAGGATATAAATGTTATCCATAGTAGACCTCCCCTTACGAAATCCGGCCTGCCCTTCCGGGAGAATTCCTTTCGCCTCCACCTCTCTCACAAGTCTACACCTCAATACTTTTGTGTACACCTTATATGAGGTCGGCAGCAAGGAGATCCCCCTATAATTTTTTTCCTCGTTGACGTCACCTTTCTTGTAAAGCGGGAACACTACCGCCAACTTCCAATCTTCGGGCAAACCCTCCTCCCACCCATATCTTCTTTAACATAAACATCAATCTTTTGGATAATTTTGGTCCACCGTGTTCCCAGACTTCATTCGAAATATCATCGCAACCAGCTGCCTTCTTTTTTTTTAACGAATTAATCGCCATTATTACCTCCTCCTCCATTAGACTTTCAGTATCCTCTGCCTCCAATTTCCTTCTTGCTCCCACCATTCTCTCACAGCTTCCCTCAATGAGAACTCTAAAATATTCCTTCCATGCATCCATTGAAATGTCATTCTCAACAAAATTTTTCTTTTTACCAGCGCCTAAGAACGTCCACACATCTTTTTCGTGCTTGATGCTCCTAAGCTGTGCTGCTTCCATCTCCTTTAGGTTGGCTGCCTTATCTTCACACATCTTCCTCCATTCCCTTCTCTCTTTCAAATATACTACTTTTCCTACCAGATTTTTTCTCCATTTATAATACGCCTTCTTCACTTTTCTTTTCCTCTTCCTACATGCACTATCCCACCACTTTCGTTCGCCTAACCTCCATACCTTGTACTTGTTCTCCTTTTTTATAACAGATCTGTCTACTATACTCTTGATTCCATCCCAAATTTTCTGTACGGAATCCTTCTCCGTTACTATGCATTCTTTGCACAAATCTTCTGCCGCCTGCTGGAATTTCGCTGTATCTTCTTCCGACCATGAACAAAACATTTTTTTCATTTGCGCTCCGCACTCCCGCTCCGCTCTACTTTCAGCATCGTGTACTTCGAGGCAGAGGGGCAAGTGATCCGCATCCACCCTTCCCTTTATATCAAATTTATTAACCCAGTCCAAAGCAAAACAATTAACTAGCACGTAATCAATTACTGTACTTCCTCTCGGCCCTATGTATGTAAACTCACCTTCCTCATCCTCCTCATGCCACCCGTTTAAAATATAAAACCCTTTATTTTCCACTACCTCTATCAAATGCCTACCTTCATTTCCAATCCCTGCATCTTTGCTTTTCCTTCCTTTAAGTCCACCCGACTCCCCTTCCACAAAACTACCTATCCCTCCCGTTCTGATATTAAAATCCCCCCCAATAATTACCTTCTCCCCCTCAACAAATTCATAAGCCTCTAAAAATTCGACCACCTCCTTTAGATTACCGGAATTGTACACCGACCATACATTTACAACCTTATTATTATTTATAAAACTACTTATTACAATATTTTTTTCAACTGTTACATTCAAACCATTTCCATTTTTTAACCAATTTTTTCTAATACCTAACAAAAATCCGCCTTTCGCTCTACCCTTTTTATTTTCTCTTACCCCATCTATAGATTTCCAAATGAAGTTTTTTGACAGTTTTCTTTCCAAATTTAACCAACTTTTATTTTCTAACCATGTTTCGCATAAGCTTATAAAATCATATTTTTCAACAAAATTCCAAAAATCTCTATCTTTTTTTAAGATTCCCGCGCAGTTCCAAAAAATGAAATTCCTAGAACTTTTACAATTATTATAACCTATTACGTTCTTACATGCATTACCTTTCCTCTTTCGCACAGCGTCCAACACACTTTTTCCGGGCCCTACCGAAAAATCTTTTCCATACTCTCGGTAAACTCCGGTTGCGTCAAGTTACTTTTCTTCTTCTGCTGTCGCACTGCACCATCTTCCCCTTCCACATTCCCCCTTGACTTCTGCTCACCGCTTTTATCGCCGTTGCCGTTACTCGCACGTTCTATTCTCACGCATACTTTCTCTGCTGCTTCTTCACCTAACCACTTAAATCATTTGTCATTTAGCCAAAAACCACCCATGCTACTTTTTATTTGATAACCTACCTCCTTTTTACTCTTCACCCACTTCCCCAGCAACTCCTGCCTCTTTCTCTCTTCATAGCTTAAATCATTCTCTATGTAAAATTTCGAGCCCCTTAGCTTATGCTTATTTTGCCAAACTAGATCCCTATCCTCCTTCTTGCTAAACCTCACTACGAACACACTTCCACTCTTTCTCACATGCTCTACATTCACATCAACATACAATTTTTCTTTCAAAAATACATTCATCCCAACTCGCCACTCACCGTGCAGAGACAAGCCTCTAAAGACTAAGTTTGCTTGTCTCGACATCTCATCCTGCCATTTGACTAATCTTTTCATCGCGCTTACTTCAAAATCTGAGAAACAGCTCCTACCGGCCAGCGATTTCCCATCGTTAGATATCGACCCTCCCGATTGTCCCGAAGCAACACTACTACTCGTTTTACTGCCTTCCCTCTCCTCCGCCCTCAATGCCTCCTCGATGCTACCTGCTTTATCGACCATTTTCTGAAAATTATCCATCGTAGCTTTGACTTTAGCCCTGAAATCCTGCCACCCATTCTCCAATTTCTCGATTCTTTCAGACAAATCAACTTCTATCGCCTTAATTTCAACTTTGTTTTTCTCACACACAACATTTTCCTGCCTTATCTCTTTCAGCTCTACCTTCATTCTTTCTATCATACTATCTCTCACTTTGTTGAACGCCTTCCGTTCTTTATTCAAACAATCTTTTAATTCACACACCTCCTCCCTCAACAATTCACAGCTCCCGCATTTCAACACTTTCTCTCTCTTGTCGAATTTCACCGTTCTCGCAAAGCTATCCGTTATAGCTGGCTGCCTGTTCGTAGTCACGCTTGCTTTGTTTCGCTTCGTTTCCCCTATACCTGTCACCACCGCCTTCCCCCCCGCACACACCTCCACCGCCACATTTCTCTCTCTCGCACTGTCCTCGCTTTTCTCACCCTTCTTCTTAATGTCCATCGTCTTCTTATCAACTTTCTCACCGCTCTTCCCTGACATATTGTCTTCCGTATAGAAGAAAAACCTTTCCTATACTTCGTCTAAAACGCACACAAGCAGGCCGCGTCTTGCCGCGCCGCACGCCCTAACCTATAAAACACACACCTTCACCTTTTCGCTTAGAAATAACCGAGACGCACGGTTTCCACAAAAACTACCTGCATGATCCGATCTATTCTTATAACTCACTCAAAATCACACAGTTATCAATAATAAAGAATGCTTAAAACACACGATACAGATCGATTGCCACAGAGCTTCTCTCGGACGCAACCACTCACTCGCGCGGCCATTAACCAAGTCCTATAAAAAGAATATAATAATACAAAAATAATGTAAAGAGAGCAGCGCAAACAAGAACAATTATGTATACACAAATAATTCACAGACAACATAACACAAATATATTCGCACACACAAACCAGTATGGCCATCAAGGACGATGACCGCGTGGCCTCGGACGTGTGACGTACAGTATCTAGAACCTTTGTAAGTTCGCGCCCAAGACTCACCTCTCACGGCGCATGAGCAGCGGATACAGAGTATGATGATCACCTTTCGGCGGCGGGCCAGAGCGTTATCAGCTCTTCCGCTCTCTCTCTCCGATCAGCCTCCGAACCTAACGCCACGCACGCGACTGCTCTCGCTTTGAGACTCTAATAAACGAACATATACTTTCTTCCACGTGTATTCAATCCCTTTACACCCCGAAACTCCACAATTCCCACGTAACAGTATCATGCATGCCATTATTTTTGGTTTTAACATTGGGTACAAACGATTTTAGTCACATTTTTTTTGTTCACAACCAATGGTTATTTGTACACATGGCAAAAAGTGTAATCAATAAACATGCACATAAGATGTATGCACAAAAAAGTCATACACGCAGTAGAATATAATTGTGCACATAATAACAATTGTGCACAAAAGTTGTGCACATCATAATTCGGCTCTTTGGCCAATATTTTTATATTGTCCCACTCAAAATTATGGTTATTAGAAATTTGGTGTTAAGTGACTACCGATTCTGGTTTAGAGTTGTTGTGGTGTTCTTGTTTTCTCTTTTAAAGCTCTTTTCGTTTCACCTATATATTTTGCTGAACAGTCACTGCATGGGATTTCATATACGACATTAGTATTATCCAAAGTATCAGTAGTATCTTTCCCCAACTGTACAATATCATTTAATTTTTTGTTTATTCTCGGAGTTACTTGTATATTAAATTTTTTTAAAAAACGTTGTATCTTATCAAAATTATTTGGAAGAAATGGTTAGCTTATAATGGTTGTATTTAAAGGTAATTGCTCTGGAATTTTCTCTGTTACATCATTATTGATCTTACAAAGTCTTTTCTTAATATGTTTATATATAAAATGCTTAGGATAGCCATTTTCAAGCAGCATCTGTCTTACAATTTTCACGTTTTCATTACGGAATAAACTGTCAGAGAGTCTTATGGCCCTGTCTATTAAATTATAAATTATATTCTTATTTTGTGGCCCAGTATGATTAGATTCAAAATAAGAGTCAATTTGTAGATGATTCTTTTTGGTACCAATTTGTGATAATTTTGTTGCATCGCTTTATTAAAGTCACATCCAAGAAATTAATTTGGTTCTCTTTTTCAATCTCATATGTAAATTTTAAATTTTTGTTACAACAATTGAAGATTTTAGTAACAAGGTCAATATGCTTTTCTTTTATACAAGTGATTGAATCGTCAACGTATGAAAAATAGAAGAGCGGCTCAGCACTATCATTATTTTTTTAAATATTCCATTCATTTACGCAGTCTTCAAGAACTAAGTCTGCAAAAAAAGGAGAAATTGGTGGCCCCATTGGGGTACCAAATATATGTCGATAAAACTTTTTGTTCAAGGTAAAATATGTATTTTCAAATAGAAACTTCGTTAAATATATTATATCAATAAACGGAATTCTTGACGCGTGACGAATATAATCTACACGTCTCTCAAGGCTTTTCAAAACTAAATCATACGATACATTAGTAAACAATGAAGCAACGTCTAGGGACCCCAACACATAATCGTCTGGTATCTTAAAAGATTTAATTTTGTGTATAAGATCTTGACTATTGTTAATACGGAATTTTGATTTTGGCATACATACTTTCAAGTCGTTATACAATATCTTTAAAAAACACGAAAACAAATGAAAGCTGAAAAGGAACAGCAAGACAAAATGTTTGTTCAGTTTTTTTTTTTTTTTTTTTTTTTTTTTTATATTATAGTGCTCTACGTCCGGCTCCTTTTTAATAAGGGCGCTACTATGGGCACTTAGCATTTTAGAGAAGGAACGGATGAGGGATGGGAGGCCTCCCATTACTGGAAGGGGGGTAGGGGGAAATTAGGCGATTTGTGCTGCGAGAAGGTCGCCTAAACCCTCCTCGAGGAGCATTGCGTGGTGAAAAAGCACATGTGAAAAATTACAGAGGTACTTGTCTGTAAAGTCGCACTGCATGGCCGGGAATTGAACTACGGTCTCCCGCGTGCCAATCCACGACCTAGCCGACTGAGCCACCGCGCGCTCTGTTTGTTCAGTAATTAACTTTAGCATAAAAAATAAAACACATAAAAATCATAAATATTTCGTATATAATGAAAAAATCAATTAAACAACACAATTTTTAAAAGAAAATCAACATTTAATTTTTTTTTAATCCGACAAGGGCTAAGTATTTATCGTGAGTTATATTAGTAATTTACAACAGGAACTCATTTAACCCAAAAATCCTATTTAATATCTTGCTTAACTGAATTATTTATGATTGTCAATAATAGTTCCTGTAATACGGCTACCTAGAACTGTTTTTGAACGTTTTTTCAAAATTATCGTTAAGTTTTTAGGATAAAAAAATTAATAATAATAATAATAATAATAATAATAATAATAATAAGTACCATTAGTCCAATAATCCTGTACTGACCCTTTTCAATTTGAAAAAAAATTTATTGATTGATTATTCACAATCAAAACGATTTCAAACCAATAACCTTGTGCTGTCTCCTACGTCTTTTTAAAAATGTAAACCGTGATTATCTATCAAGAGAGACTTTCAAATGACAACCCCTACTGTACCTAGCATATTGTTTGTATTGTTTATTAAAGTATAGTGAACACAATGCATTTCATTTGAGAATCCTATATTATTATTTGTGTTATGTATACATATATTAGTTTTCAACTAATTAGGACCAGAAAACGGACTCAGTACAGTGATCTATATAAACAAAATCATAACATTTCTTTAATCCTATAGTTTACATTTACATAATTTACATAATTTACATAATCTACATAAATTAATTTAAATCACAGTCCCATTTTCTAATTACTAATTCTAGAACCTTTTTCTTCATATATAAAGACTTTCAATACATCATTTATGTTACTTGCTACTTTATATGTATAAATATTCATTCAGTGCTTATTACATTTTTTCGGCTCTTTTTTTCGCATACATTATTTGTGTTACGTAATTTCTGATTTAATTACTATCAACACAAGCACCTTTAACCCGACGAATCAGTTATTCCATTGTGTTTGTATTTATCATAAGGATATTATGCATACTAATACCTTTAGCCAGATGACCCTGTACTCTCCATTCCTTTGTTGAAAAATTTTTAAACATGAGGCATTTGTACTCAGGGCACCTTGAGCCCGAGTACTCTGTTCTATTTCTCAGTTGTGTTGAAAAATGATAAGTAATTATGTCTATATATATATTAATAGCACCTTTACAGAACGACCCCAACTTAGACCAATCATGGAACTTCTGAACTGGAAAGTTCATATCCAGGAATGCTTTTTTTAATATTAGGTAAATCAGACCCATATGAGACGATATGTAATATATAAAGTACCGAAAATGCACAGTGTCATAACAAATAACGTGTTTACAATTTTATTTCGCAAGTATCTCGTAAATGATAATAGATACGCCAAAAATAAAAATATTAGCGTGTAGGTCGGAAGTTTTCTATCGATTCAGTAGTACCGCTAAAACTAAACAAACTTTAAAATTTTCTACAATTTAAGTATGTTTTGCGTACATCGATGTTATGATTTGCAGTATTTGGAACGTCCTACCAGAATGATAATAAATATATATTTATATCGGCAACAAACTGTAAAACATTTCTATTATCCTTCAATCATGTCCGTTTAACGTATCTTAATGATAATATTTATACATCTTGACGACTCGAAACTATAGTTATCGATTTCATAACAAAATATAGTTTAGCCTGTTGTGCCAGATTAATAGAAGGTAAATGATTATATATAAAAAAAAATAACAGATACTTGCAAAATTATGAATTTGTCTGCAGATACAGTTCATGTTTCATTTTTCTACGGTATTATTTTTTACGTTTTACTCATCAGTTTTTGTCAACTGGACCCAGCACTACTGTTTTGAAGATTTTAACGGATATTTTTATTCCGGATACAGTACTGTGGTCATAGCAGCATTTTTATAATGATACAATTATTGTCAATAACTATATTGTACTAAAAAAGAAAAATCACATGCACTTGAGCATGAAAAACGTAGGAAAATAATGAAGCCTTGTATCACCGTTTAATTATCATTTTAAAGCTCTGGAAATTTATTTTTATCAAAACAACCATTTTAGTCATTGCAGCACTTATATAATACAAAAATCATTGTTCAAAACTATTATGCCAAAATAAAACCAATGAAGGTTCTTGAGCAGTACAAAAAATACCGTAATAGCAAAAAATTATCACTAAATATAAACTTTCCAGTATTTTGCTATAAATAACTATGTTCTATTAGTACAGCTCCCTTTAATTTGATGACCCAGTACTATGTCTTGAATCTTGTTTATGTTTATTAATAGATTATAATGAATACAAGTCCCCTTAGCTAGACGACCCAATACTGCCTTTTGTTCGTTAATAAGAGATATAACCATAAATGTACTATAAGATGATGCATTTCATGCTATGATTATATACCGGAACTTGCTTTTTGCTTGTATATTTATTATTAGATTATTAACACAAGTGTCTCTAAACCAATCGCCCTGGACTCGCTCTAAATTTTATTGTGCAACATTAAATGTAATTGTTCAGAGCAACAGTTTTTTTGACGGGATAACCCTGTGCTGAATTTTGCATATTGTTAATTTACTATTAACGCACAAACGCCTTTAATCTGACGACCCTATACAGCCCTTTGCTTATTTGAAAAAGATATGATTAAATATGTTTATAACGAGGCTTTGTGCACGATAACCATAATTAGCTCTCGATTTTTGTGTAATTATTAAAGTTAGTTATATTATATGATAAAAAATTTTTACAAGATGCAAAAAACAGTACGAAAGTATGAGATTTAATATTTAAATGTGGGAATAATATTGGTAGTAATTATGATAGACAGTAAAATGATATATATGTAAATGATATCGTCCAAATAATAAAACTAAACATGTTTATAACTTTAAAAAAAATTGCTTTGATTAAACCGGTATCTAAACAACCATGATGTTTTTATGTATATTAGCAAGATGTTATGTATTAAAATTATTTGTATGTATCTAGCAGACAATACTTAATTTATTAATTATTATTATAAAATATACTAACGCCCCCTTATTTCAGACACAGGAAAATGTGCTGTTTGTATCGGCCGCACAGCTACTCATGCCCTTCAATGCGGGCATATGTGTTTGTGCAATCACTGCGTATCTAAAATAAATCAACTACATGAATCAAGGAGGGCATGTCCTATTTGTAGAGCACCGGTTACTCGACCGCCCTTAAGTTCGTAGTATAACGTATGTTTTTTCTCTTAATTTTTAGTTTGTAATACACAAATTTGTATATTTGTAAAAACTATATGTATTACGTTTGTGAGTAGCACGATTAAAATTTTTTATGAAATATCTTATGTATACATGTATGTCATTTAATAACTTTCGTTTCATTAAAACATGTGTAAAGTGAAAAAAAAAATGTTCAGAGCAACATAAAAGTTAATACCATCTAAAAAATACTTAAGTAACCACTTACCTGTGTAAAATACATTGTAGAGTTAGAGAAAATAAAATGAATTGAACTTCTTTTAGAGAAATAAATATTCATTTTTGGTGCCTATCCAAATGATTGTTGCACATAAACAAATCTACAAATATCAGCAGAATCTTTTCAGCTTATTTCATGTTAGTGTAGAACAAAATTTAGTGGTCTACACTCGTGTAGAGACAAAGCGTTCGTGCGTGAAGTATAATAGACGATCACCAGTGGTGATTCACCACATTATGTGCTCTACACAAGCTCTATCATATATCAATACTACCCTACATTGTGTTGAACACATTTACGTTCTACACTATCTCTGCAACGTTATAAATTTGATGTGTTGAACACAAACTGTGTATAAACTTTCGTGTAGAACTCATTGTGTAGCAGGTTAAATTTATAACCTCGATTCTACACATGTGTAAAAGATTCACGTGATTATACACAATAAAAAAATGGTGTGTATGAAAGTTTTTCTTTGTGTTGAGTAAGATTTTATTGTGTAAAAGGCATTGTGTAGAGATTTTGGGTGTAGAAGTGGTCCCCTCTCATCCTACTCAAATAAATAATTTATGTAAAAAAAAAAAAAAAATTGATTTGATTGAAATAAGATTTATCATTTAAGTAGTGTTTTATGAAAACGATTGAATGCTTTAACGAAATGTATTCTAAGCTTCAGCAACTGTTTTAATGCAACTTTATTTCGAAATGTTCATACACAAATTAGTATAAATCATAGAACTGAGTCAAAAAAAATCCATACGGATGGATACGATCGATATATATATATATATATGTATGTATATTTTGTGTATATATATACATATATATACATATATACACAAAATTTAACACGAATGTGGCGTTTTGAAACACAATTCATATCATGATATTTTTATTGGGAGTAAAAGGAGGTGGTAGACAGTTTTTCATAGATATGTATAAAATTAAAATTTTTTGAAAAAAATTAATGTGTATTTCAATCAGATGTATATGGAGTTTTGACAATTTAACGATTTTACAAAGTTATAAGATAACAACATCAAACATTTATATTATATTTATGTACAATGTCTTTCTTGTCAGTTTTTATATATTTCTCTCGATTACAATAACAAGAATTAATCGTTTTATGCGGATATTCAAATAAATCGTAAATCTTTTATTAAATACAAACAATGTATACATATAACATAAAATATTTAAACTTTTTGATTATATTTTATATCACAATTTTTAATTATTTTTTTTTCAGACTTCGTGATTCTTCATAAACAACAATTTGACAATTCTTCATAAATAACAATCCTTTCTTATTGATGAAATTGCAGGAAGTCGACAAATAATAAATTACATATTTAATCGAAAATTTTATTGTATAGTAAAAAAATTATATAGTAATCATTTTTATGAATTTATATGTCTGATTCCTACCGTCGTGCATTTAATTAGTTAATCTACTAACATTTAACCAAATTTTTACTTCACTTAAGGATTTCGTATCAGTCAGTTTTTCGCAATAACAAATACTAAAAATATTTAAAAAATACTAAAGTGTAATGAGATAAATTATAAACTTTTTTTGTAAAAAAAAAAAATAAAGTTTAAATAAAACATAAAGTAAAAAAGTAACTTTGTAATTTAAACGATTTTGGACACTCACTCGAGTATTTTTCGCACAGCTTTACTAATTTTAAAATATTGTATTTAGCGTGAGCTGCTTTTATTGCTGATATTGTTGAAGTATATTCGCTCAGCGCATTATGTGATTTCTTGACATCATTCCAGAAACGTTTACTGTCTGTCACTGCATCAGATAGAAACAAATTTTGGAAGTCTTGTTGTTTAGTCAAATAAATGCCAATAGAATCGAATAAGTTATGAGCTGAAACATTAATAAATTTTTCAAAATCAACTAACTCCTTAAAGCGTAGAAAACCATGTCCATGAAACATTGGATTGAAATAATTGCTGGCAATAAAAATTGGATCGATTTTTTCTGCTATGGTAGCTAATAACACTGTTTGTAAAGCTTCATTTTTAAATGCGGGATGGCTTACAATTATTTCCAATGGTTTTTCAGTTGCAACGGAGAGCGATAAATCGTCTCTTTTCATAGTGGTCTCAAATTGACACACTTTTTCAATAAAACTAAGTAAAAGCGGCGCAGTTAATGCAGATAACGGTACTTGAATTTTTTTGATTTCATCTATCAGGGGGAGTAGATTAGTTGCTGCATGAATTTTTGAGCTTTTTTCCTGTGATGTGCATGTTATCGTCGACGGTTAATGTATTGTGCCATTGTGAACGAGGAAAATAGCCTCCACTTTGTATATTCCTAAAGCTCTAAGAAAACTTCCTGCACAAAATTTAAAGTAGTCCTTGGAAGTTGTGTTACTCTCAACAATCGATGACAGTTGCAAAAAAGATGGCTTATCGTCATAAGCATGTAGGACGGAAAGACACGAAATGCATGAATCAAGGCGGGCAGTAATGACTTCAATTATTTTGCAATGTTGTTTTCTGTAATTTTGTGTAAAAGATGTATCGTAGGCATGTCTCAAAATAGTTGTCTTGAAATCTTAAATAGACGGCAAAGTATGATTTTCATCGAAAGCTCTGAGCAACTCCAACGTGCAATCCGAATCGATACTGTCGATGTCAAGCTCTTTCTTCAAGAAAAATTCGAGCAGTTTCACATTTTTGTCAATCGTTAAAGTTGTTGTATTATGATTTGGTTCAACGGGTTTCTAGAAAAAAGTGAAAAGTTTGCCAACAATTTGTAAAACTCAGTACATATAAATAGTTTTTGATGAATAAATTGTATTAATTTTTTGTATTTCAAAACTATATGAAATCTAAATAGATGTATTTCTGTAAATAAAGTATTTGTGTACTTGTTTTCGTTTGTTAGACAGTGAATTTTAAATGTTCTGACAAAAAATGTTAAAATGTTACGAAAAGTTTGATTTTATTGAGACAATATAAGGACATGATACAAGAAACAATTAATAACAATTTGAACAATTATTATAAATGATTTTACCATTGGAATATTGGAAAATAAATTAAAAAATTTAATTACAGCAGTATCACACTGTCATTTGCTATATAAACAAAGTTTGAGAGGTATGCATAATAAAAAACGCAGACATTTTAATCGCATCTTTTTATACTATACAAGACAGGCGTATTGCTTGCGTTCAAAAATGTATTTTATACATCTTAATTATTTATCTGATTCTTAGTTTATCTTAGCCGAGAAGAGATTTGAAAGTATTAAAAAATATAATTTACTGTATGTAATGCCTATATACGTACATGTATATAAACACATTATAACTGTATGTATGAAACACTCATATATCTTTCTATATTATGTAAATGTACGAGTGGGGTATTTCACACAAACCTCCTACAGCCCATCAATGTCCCCCACAGAAAAAGGTAAAATTATGTCTTTTTTTACCTTGTATCGGCTTAGTTGACTTTGTCTAGACCGACCACCGACTCCTACAATCCCTTAGCAATATTTCTAACTACCCAAGCGTTTTCGCGCACACTTGTGCGCAGGTTTACTCTCTCTCACACGGCAGACCAGGAGTAGGGGAGCTCTCTCTCCTTAACTTTAACTTAAGCCCCACCAACTTTTAACAGCTTAAATACAATATTTTACTTTAGAGATCTGAGTCCTCGATAGGTCCCCAATTGCAAATATGATGTAGGAAGTCCACGTGGATCAACATGGATTTTTTAAATGGATTTCTACGTGAAAATCCACGTGGATTTTGCAAAGTGTATTTCGACGTGGAAATCAGCGTGAAAGCTTGTCGTGCTCTTTAGATTTTTGTTTATTGTGAGCAATATTTATGAATACACATTGACTATTAATATTTATGTTGTGTCTACAATGGTTTCTACAGCTACTAATTGTTTGCATTATTTAAGGGGGCTCCTACGACTACTGCTGAGGTCAAAGACAAACAAAAAATAAAGTTTTGTTTTTCAATAAACAAATGTGTCTGAAAATCATTATGATATTTTTAATAACGCATGAAGTGGGAAAAATGATATTTATGTGTGTAGTTTAACTTTGTACGAAAAATTAATTATTGTTTTGACCAGTCTAGTGCATACGAGGGTACACCACCAGACCAGACCACTTGTGTTGGTGTAGTATAGCGATGTAATATATAGGTATATGGTATATATATATATATATGTCATGAACAAGTACGTCTGCTACCCACGTGACCTCCTGACCTCCCGGACACTATTCATTTATTTCTATCACAAATATCTCGCTAAAATGGTCCTTTATCCACAATTTTTAATACAGCATATTACAGAGGAAGACTTCATCTACAAGACGTATATATTCAGTCTGCTGGGACATTTAATTTAGGTTTATTATAAACGAAAAAAAATTGTTTTTCACCCTGCCCCATAGGAACACGTGCTAATAGTTACAACTTTGAGCTCGGATTTCTCAAAATTTTGACCCATTCGAAATATAATTTAGACCACCATTAAATTCAGTAGACTTTTATTTACAAGAAATAATATATCTCTGTTTGGGGACTTTCGTGAAGGAGCCCCCTTAAATAGACCACTTATTTACATGCATGATAAGCCACATGAATTCTTTCCAAAGCTCATTTATGATCCGATGCTGAAGTTCAAGAGTTATGTTTCATGTTGACTATGTTTCTTTAACACAGAATCTATATCTTTATACTTTGGTAAATGTTCGAAAGCGAGCGGCAAATGCATACAGCCGACAACAATTCGATATACTTACGTGAGCCTTGAGTTTGTCTGCCACGAGAGACGAACCTTACGGCATGCCAGTATGTATATACTTACTGACATTTTATATGAATGTAGCATAATCATTAAGACTCTCGTTCTTAATTTATTCTTAATCTATATCCATGTATTCATCTAAACTGCAGTCATTATATCTTTTCTGTAAATTATAATACCAAACGTTTCAGGAAAACATTGAGATGCATAATGATAGTTTTCATCACAAAAGTGCATTCGCTGCCAGGACTATTAATTTTGCTGCCTGACGATACTGCGAGCAGGCCCGAGGGATCGTAAAACCTAATTGAAAGTGTCCAATAAAAACTAATAAAAAATATTATTGTCGGTTTCTAGTCGGCTTTGCACTCGGAAAACCACATAAAACACAATAACGTTTAAAAGTTAATGTTTATCATATCTATTTTTTTTAAATCACAATATTGAACATAAGTAAATGTACAACATTAGGTTTCACTATCTGGATGGTAACACCAAAACTGGGGGGTTCAAGTATTTTTAAAAGAATTGTAATAAAAACTCAATTTTTTATAAATTCCATGTTTTTGTGTTTTATGTGATTTTCCGAGTGCAAAAGCCGACTAGAAACCGACAATAATATTTTTTATTAGTTTTTATTGGACGCTTTCAATTGGGTAGCTTACTGACTAATAATAATTAAGGTGGCTCCTCACTATAAATCCCACAAGAAGAGTTAGCATACTGCAACACACCTTTTCATTGGCTGTGGAGGTTCTTGACTAAAAATGGATAGGTACCTAATATAGTCCCTTCAAAAAAAGTTTAGTCACATCTACACCGTTGAACTATATCGTACAATACAGTGACCCGAGCAGACGTATGTATACAAAAAGTACATAAGTCAGCCCCACATTAAATTATTTTTTTAGTTCAGCGTCTCATTTATTTTTATTATAATTACAATTCCCCACCACTCCTATTCATTTTACGTACAACTTTCTGACCAATTCAAACTATACGCGGGCTACCGCTCTTCGGTTTAGCAGACGCCCCACACTTTTCATCTGTTCCGTGACTTGCACAGTTATCTACTATTTTCACAAAATATCCTATAAAACCCATGGTAATGTCCAAGAACCTGAATGTCGTTGGAAAGATTCTGGTGTCTTCTATCTGCTACATAGTTTTCTATTAAGAACTACAGTATCTTTGCTGAGATATCATACAACCTGCGCCACCAATTTGACGACCCTCCATAAGAGGCTATGTTACAGAGTCTATTTTCCAGTTAGTTTTTTTCAACAATTTTGGTGGTGACGAGGTCTAAAATTTTGGGAAAAGACTCCTTGCACCTTCAAGAATCATCCTTTAAAATATCATTTAATACTCCAGTGTTTTGATTTATTGAGGAGCCACCTTAAAGCATAAGAAGTGTTGTCTGCTGCAGACTTGGCATTTCAAGATTTCTAAGGGGTTTAAAGAAATTTATTGAAAAATAGTACATTTTCGACCTCAGGCGTTTTTGAGGGTAGGGTGTCCCTCGGTAACAAAATGGTAGTTTTCCTACGAGTTTTAAAAGTCTCTGTTTGCGAACCGAGAGGTTTGCGGCTCGAGCCGAAGGCGAGGGACGTAACGAGGTTTGTAAAGGAGACTTTTCGAACGAGTTCCGGAAAACTGCTTTTTTGCCCGAGGAAGTACTAGCCTCCCAAAACCACCCGAGGACGGAAAATAGGATTCGCCACACAAGCGCCATTACTCCACAGCTACTATTTCGTACCTAGCGCACGGTAATTGTACGTTCGTGCCTGTGTCACGTATTTTGTTTTTCTTACCGAAGGCGAAAAGTGCAATTTTGTGCCTACGGGCACACTTTTTGCCACTTTTACGCCCTAGGGCCCAAAGTAATTTCAAGGGCAAAAAGTGCCACCCAAGGGCGAAAAGCGGCAGTTGCACTTTGCACCATGGTAAAAAAAAATTCTTAAATCCTTACGAAAGTTGGCACATTCGACTAACTTAATGTCTAAACAAAACCTTCTTGAATTTTAGTAAGATGCAAAAATGGCAGAATATTAATTTTTTCGTAATTAAAACTGTAACATGGATGCTTATCGAGAAACGTCTGTAAAAACATTATTATTTTAAATGTAGATAAACTTTTTAACAAAAATATTTAATGATTTTAATAAACTGTATGAAAAAACTTAATGCTGCATGCGAGAAAACAAATCAATTATGAAGCATGACAAAAACTACTAAAGGTTATGTTTTCACACAAGTGTGAGAATGACAGACGACATACGAAACTATAGAATGAGCTGCATTTCTATAGTGCAAGGGATACAACTACTACTTTAACATCCGAACATTAATTGATATAATTTCAACACAGGGAGTGATACTTTTTTCTTTTAATTTAAGTGATGAAAAAGTACCAACAAACTTTTGTTAACAAAATTTTTCAGGTAATTATATATTTTTGCCCAAACACGAATGCCTTATAATTAAAAAAAAGGTCTTCGAGAAACTAAGTGACCTATTAAGTAGAATCTTTGCTTCTTTCTAAATTAGTTCTCTTATTATTTTTCGATTTTACGGCAACTTAATATTTCTGTTATTTCATAGACATATTTATAGGCACAGACATAGACATAGGCACAGAAATTTTCAAAGACATACTTCATTTTGTGTTTTAGTAAAATGATTATTAATTAATAACTATGCAACTGTAAATACAATCAATTAGACCAGGAAACGGAGTATATGCGATAT